>NC_080068.1:14073904-14377440 GCF_949987535.1 Balaenoptera acutorostrata
ACAGGGTTTGGAACAGAGAAGTGATGTGATTTGATTTCTATTTTAGAATATTTTAGATTGCTAGCTTATCTATTGAGGATAGTGTGTGTGTGTGTGTCTGTGTCTGTGTCTGTGTTTGTGTGTATGCACATGGTAACAAGGACAGAAGAAAAGAGACCATTTAGGAGCTTAATGAAATAATACAGGCAAAACATTATGGTATTTTGGAGCAAGTCAAGAGAGAGAGGACCTATTTGGGATATTTTCAAAGGTAGAGTCCACTTTATTTGTTAATATATTGGGCATGCATGTGAAAGAAAGGGAGATGTCAAGTATGATTTCAAAGTTCTGGTCTGAGCAATAGGAGAGATTGGTGCTATCTACTGGGAAGGGAAGACTACAGGAGGAGTAAGTTTCATGGAGAAAATGAGAAATTCAGATTTAGAAATGTTATGTTAAAATGCCTATTAGAAACCTGAGGAGGAGATGTGAGATGGGTATTTAAGACAAGGGTTTAGGGGAGAGGTCCAGGCTGTAGAGTAAAATAAACACAAGGGATCAGCACATAGATAACATTTAAAATCATTTACTGAGTGAGTGAAATAGAGAAAAGAGATCCGAACACTGAGCCCTGGGCTTCCAAGCAGTCAGCAGTAAGAAAGATGAGGAAAGAGCAAAGGAGGCTAAAAGAAGCAGCCGGTGAAATAGGAGTGAAACCAGGAGAGTGTGATAACCTTTGAAATCAAGTGTAACAATTAGAGCTGAACCCAAGAAATAGAACCAGTAGGAAATATGTATTATGATATTTATTGCAAGGAACTGGCTTACATGGTGTGGGAGCTGGCTTGGCAAGTCTGAAATCCGCACGGCAGGCTGTCCGGAAGGGCCGGCTGGCGCTGAAGATGCAGTCCGCAGCTGGAATGATGTCTCCTTTCTCCCTGTCCTCATTCCCCTCCGACTCGTTTTCACCCTTGTCCTCATCCTCATTGTCTTCCTCCTCCTCCTCCTTTCTTTTCTTCTTCTGAAAAGCCTCAGTTTTCATTGTAAGGCCTTTCAACTTATTGAACCAGGCCCACTCAGATGATCTGGATAATCTTCCTCATTTAATGTCAGCTTATTTTAGACTTTAATCACATCTTCAAAAAAAAAAAAAACCTATATTAGTGTTTGATTGAATAACTGGGACTATATCCTAGCCAAGTTAACATATAAAACTGACCATTGCACCAACCAAAGAATAAAAAGCAGGGAGTGATCAACTGTGTCACACACTTAGTGCGGGGAACTTGAGTACATTGACTGTTGGATTTAGGAGGTCTAGCCAAGTTAACATATAAAACTGACCATTGCACCAACTAAAGAATAAAAAGCAGGGAGTGATCAACTGTGTCACACACATAGTGCGGGGAACTTGAGTACATTGACTGTTGGATTCAGGAGGTCATTTGTGAATTTAACTGCTGCAGATTTGTTTTTTGGAATGGAGCTGTATTTGTTTCTATGGTTACTATAATAAATCAACACAAACTGAATGGTTTAAAATAACAGAAATGTATTCTTTTGGAGTTTTGGAGCCAGAAGTTCAACATTGGCCTCACTAGACTAAGGTGTTAAAAGGCCACGCTGGCTCTGGATCTCTAAATTGCTTCTTCTGGTAGCTGCTGGCGTTCATTTGCTTGTGGTGGCACTACTCCCATCTGCCTCTGTCTCTGCACTGCTTTCTCTTCTGTGTGTATCAAATCCCCCTTCTCCTCACTGATAAGGAAATGTGATTGGATTTAGATCCCCCCTCCCCAGTTAATCCAGTATAATCTCTGCACCTCAGGATCCTTATTTTTATCACATCTGCAAAGACCCTTTTTCCTTATAAGGTACCTTCTACAGGTTTCACCCGGTACCTTTGGGTGGCTATTATTCAGCCTACTACAGAGGCAGAGTCTGATTGGAGTGGACCAGGAAAGTGATCTATTTCAGAATGTTTCTGTAAAGGGGAGTAAAGAAGTGGGGTGATGGCTGAGGGAAGGGTAGAAATTGTACCCCTCCCCTAGTCATACTCACAGACCTTTCTTTCTTTGCACACAGCTTCCAAACAAACACACGTGATTCCAATTTCATGTATTTCACACTCTAATCATGCGTGTCTATTCATCTCTCTTTCATGTTTAACCAAAGCTCCTATGGTAGGTTAATATCATTATTGATTGCACATTGAAAAACACTTGGAGCACTTGATAGACAAGAGATAGCTTTCATGAGCCTAAATTATAGTTTACAACCTTTTCAGTTTTTTTAGTTTTGCCTTCCAAAGGTAAATCTCTGTTCTTGAAAATTGCAGTTAGTACATTTTGAAAGTATTGCATATATTTGTCCAGTTTAGCCTGTAAGTCAGATATCTTATCATATCTTAATATGATTGCTCTATACTGTATTCCAAAACTTTGAATTACTTTACTTTTATATTTTAAAAATAGGTATACTGGAGTTGCCAATTGAAAAATGAATTCCCATGTGCTTATCTCTTTATTTGCCTTCCAAATCACTTGAACACTGTTTTATCTGTGGCATAGGGATATCTGGAGGAAAAGGGAACTAATATGAAAAGAAGGTCTTACTATTTTTTTCATAATTCACAACAAGGTCCAGGAAACTTTAATTTATTCTGAATGCCCATTTCTATTATGCATGGACTGTCTAGCATATAGCACTCAAGAACAGTTCCTAGTACAAGTGCTTAATAAATACTGATGAATGAATGAGTGAATAAACAGAAAAATTATACATAAGAAATTTTGTTATGTTTATTATTATTCTATTGCTATTAAAGGCTTTTATTAGCAACATAGTTTTTAACTGGTGTGTATATATTTAGAAATACATGCTTTTTTAGGTGAGAAAACTTAAAGAGTAATTACTCGTGTGATTGATAATGGTTTATTTTTTTTTCTTTTTCTAAGAGTGCTTTATTTCTTTTTTTTTGCATTTACATATTTTATTTATTTATACAGCAGGTTCTTATTAGTTATCTATTTTATACATATTAGTGTATACATGTCAATCCCAATCTCCCAATTCATCACACGACCACCACCAACACCTCCGCTTTCCCCCTTGGTGTCCATAGGTTTGTTCTCTACATCTGTGTCTCTATTTCTGATATGGTTTAATAACTTAAAAAAGAATATTTCTTTTGAGGAAAGCATTTGGCTATACAATGTTATACTCAGAAACAGTACAATATAGTAGTGAAGAAAGAATTTAGTCTCTAAAATGAAACAGACCTACTCATTTTAAGTATCCTTAATTTGTTCTTTTTCAGATTTGTGACCTTGGATAAATGTTTTATGTATGTATTTCTTAGTTTCCTCATCTGGAAAACTGGAATGTCTATCTCATATGATTTTTAAAAATTAATTAGAGTAATACATATAAAGAACCTAATATTTTGCCAGACATATAGTATTGACTAATATTTTTGTTGTGGTCAATCATCATCATCATCATTGATAGCTAATCTTTTACTCAGGTTTAATAGCACAACTAGTCTTTTTAAACTTTTTATAACATGAATATACTTCTTCACTTGACCAATTTTCTGCACATAATCTATTGGAAAGCCCCTTGAAATTCCCCTATGAAATCATGTAGAGTGTAAATACCAAATAAATGAATATAATATTGTCAAACTCTGTTAACATTTTTTGCTCTTTTTCCTAAACTTTTCCATACCTAGATGACATGTAAATTGCTGTTTAAGTCCTAGACTTTGCCTCTGAAATCCAGATCCCCATATTCAATTGCCGTCTTGGCTTTTAGCTCTTGGATACTTCAAAAGCAGCGTGTGTAATAACACATTCGTGATCTTACCGCCCCATCTTTGCCAAAGTCTGGTCATCTTTAGTCTTCTCTTTTCAGCAAATACCACCATTGTCCATCCAGTTGGGCAAACCCTGAATCTAGCAGTTGTTCTTAATATCTCCTTCTCCCTCACCCTCCATATCCATCCTCTCACAAAGACCTCTGATATTCTCTCTAAATAACCCCCCTCAAGTTTTACTCCAACCCTTCCTCAAATCTCAGCTCGGTCATCACTTCCTGAGGAGACTTCCCCTGCTGTTCTCCCTCCCCTTCCCCAGTACCAGTGCATACACCCTTCTTCATTCCATGCACCTTTACTTTGCAGCAATTACAATGGTAATTTTTACACTTAAAAAAATTATTTAAGTTTATCTAAGATACTTCAAAGAAACATGGTGTCTGTTTAGCTCATCATTTTATTTTTAGAATCTAGTGTTTTTCAAAACGTCAGTTGTAACTTTTACTGAGTAGTAAAATCAGATTAATGAGAATCATGAAGTGTTTCTTAATAAAATAGGATAGAACAAAAGGTTTTTCAGAGTGAGTAAGATGTGGTAAACATACATATTGTATGCTGAAGCTTTTTTTTTAGTTTTGAGCATATCTGTGTATTCATACATTATATGTTTGTGTGTATGTCTTGAGGTAAAATATATTTCCTATTGTAGGTTGCAGCCAAAAATTAGAAAGCCATGGATGTAGGGGATTGACTGACACCTAGTAGACATTCAGTAGATATTTGTTCCATCAATCAATTAATGCCCTTTTCTTCTCCTTTTATTATTCAATTTGGTCACTTTAGGCTATAGACTTGTGAATAGAGTTTGCAAGTAAGGTGGCATACTTCTGTATACATTTTTGAAAAAAATATTAGTAATTCAAAAGATTCTCAAGCAAAAGTTTCTACTTCAACTTAATGCTAGTCCAGTCAATGAATATGAATATGAATATGGTTATTTAGTAGCTAAACAGTTCAACTTTGTTATTAATAATTTGTGTAATGTTGCATTGGATTTAAGTTTTATTCAATTCCCACTGTTGCCTTAATCAGTATTAATGTATTCTTTATTAGTAGTCAGATAGAGTGTTTCTTTTTTAAACAATACTGGCAACTTTATGCACTCATATATTCCAAAACATTAATTGGGTGCCTACTTTATGCCAGGCATTCTGCCAGGACCTGAGTATACTAAAATGAATATGATCTCTTCAAGGAGCACTAACTTTTGAAAATTTATGGATTAATCCCACAAATATCTGCTGAGTACTTTTTATGTCCCAGGAACTATGTTCAGTTCTGAATAATACAATGATGAAAAATATAGTCTTTGTGTCTCTGACCCTGATACAAGGATTCAACTTCAAATAATTTGAGAGGTGATCCCAGGAAACACTGTCAGGAAGTGGGGAAGGAAGATAAGGAAAGGAAAGCACCCAAGAAGGGATTGGTTTTCAAGCAAGTTACCTCTATAAAGAACTGGAAGTTTATCCTGCTGGGAACTCTGGGAACCAGCATAGAAGTGACCTCAGTTATCCTACCTGATAATTGCCACTTTCTTGTTGGCTGTTCCAGACAGTGTAATTCTCTCAGACACTTGCGTCATGCCCTGCAGGTGGTTATGGTCCTGATGTAGATTTGCAGATACTGGCACTATCCTCATCTAAGTACGTTAGAAAGGTAAAGCCTGGAGAGGGGGGTGGGTATAGGTAGAGCATCAGCCTCAGAAGACTTAGTGAATAATGAGTGTCCTAGACTTCACATATTAATTCAATTTAAATGAATGTGTGAGTATATTATACTATTGTTTGAAATTGAAAAAGATAAGTGTCTTCATTGACTGATGATCTCCTTTTAGTTGTCCTTCTCCAATATGGGAATTAAATGTGTACTTCTTTAACCTTCTCCTCCTGCAATCTCTATTTTTAAGTTATTGAATTACTTTCAAGTTATTTAATTGTTTTCATTACTCTGTATTTTACCTTCTCTATTTTTAATTTAAGGCATAGGAATACAAATATGAGTACGAACAAGTATGACTGAAGTTTATTGAATGTCTTATTATGTGCCAGTAACTGTTAATAGGTTTACATTAATAACCTTACTTAATCCTAACACTTTGAAGCCCTTATACTCATTGTCCTCATTTGCAGATAAAGAAACTGAGGGGGAAAGATTGAAAAAAAAATGCCCCAAATTTCAGAGCTAATAAATAATGAGGTCACAACTCAAACCCAGGTCTGTCTGATTTCAAAGTGCATGCTTTTCATCGGTGCTCTGTTAATCTCACACACAATCAAATATGACATGCTAGAAAATTCCACATGGAATCAAAACCCCAGAAAGAAGCGATGCCTCTCAACTATAAATAAGTTCACTTTGAAGCTAACAAAAAAATTATGGGTTAGAATTTAGGCAGAATATATTATAAATTGGATAAATTGGGCAAGAATGTGGGCAGTGGGGTTAGGACCATCTTACATGGTTTGGAATCCCAGCTCCACCACTTGGAACTCATCAGTGTGGATAACTTGGTTAGCATCTCTGTATCTCTTCTGCTTTTCTCTACATAAGAAACATAATGCCATGAAACTCAGAGAATTGCAGTGAGGGTTAAATGAGATCATATACGAAGGTGGTTAGAACAGTGCCTGCCCCATAGTAAGCCCTCAATTCATGTCAGCCGGAATTAATACTCACAATATGACAAGAAAATATTCAGAAGAAATTAGCCATTTGTGCATGCAAAATATTGTATAGTGTTACTTTAAATATGAATAACAAAATTCTTAATAGCCTTATTACCCCAAAAAAGTCAATGAAGAACATAAAGAAACACCCTGATATTGTAAGCCCTGAATAAATATTTGTTAAATGAATAAGTAAAATGTTGTTTTCTTGAAGAGCTATGTACCCCTTGTTAATTTTTTATGAACACCCTGGTATTGTAAGCCCTGAATAAATATTTGTTAAATGAATAAGTAAAATGTTGTTTCCTTGAAGAGATATGTACCCCTTGTTAATTTTTTATAAAAAGCCCACTAAATATGCAAGTGGAAATAACCCTTGTGGTTGAAAGTAGATCTCTCAAGAAAAAAATAGTATTCTATGAGACAAGTTGCTAGTTTAGCCTGCAACCTGCATACATGCTTTTCCTTAAGACAACTATCACACTTGTAGGTAGCAGAATTGTTTTATGTATACCCAGAATATTAAAAGATATACACTCAAGGGTCAAGTTAAATAAAATAATAATATTTCAGTGTTTCATCAAACACATTCTTGACTTTTTTTTTCTTTTAAACTGGGAGTGCTCATATCCACCAGTACAGTTCGTGCCGGGCCTTGATCTGTGCTGAGGGCGAGCGCTTTACCCACCATTGTTTGTGCTGCATCAGCGCCAGTGTCAACATAGCAAACAAGACAAATATATCCTTGGATTATTATGAAAGTATTTTTGGCCTTGAAGAACTCTTTGAAAAGGTCTTGGGGACGCGCTTTGAGAATTGCTGGCCTATAAATACAAAACTTTCCTAAATGTAAATATGAAGTATTTCACAATAGAAAACATATGTTATTCTTTTAAAAAGATGTTAAATGTTTAACCCTAAACTGTCCTAACTTCCTAAATAACCTTTTTTGGATATACCATTTATTAATTTATCTCAACTATTTAAATAATTTTTATATATTTAACCTGTAATTGTTTGGGTGGTAACAAACATTGTTTGACTTTCTAAATTAAAGAGTTCAGTTATTCTCTGATTTGTTCCACTTTTAGTTTAAACTGAAGTTTGTTAAAAGTTAATACAAAGAATAGCATATTACAAATAATTAAATATATTGAAGATAATTAAATAGATGCTCCATACACATTGAATGATTTGGGGTATCATCGTTTCCCTTAAGAAAATTATGCATTGATGATGATAATGTAGAGCACAGAAGAATGACGGTCATCTTCTTATCAGATTTATTTTAAAACAGCAACTGTCTAATTTGAAGATTCCGTTTTGTGGTTTATCAAAGTATCATACAAGCTGTTTTTTATTCTTAGTTATATAATACAATATATAATTAAGTCAGTGCTTATAATATCACCACAATTATTTGATAAGTTTACAGTCTCTCAGATTATCTGGCTATTTACTATTGAATTAGAGAGATTACAGTCAATTCTCTTTGTTTTGTTTTGTTGCTATTATTGTTGTTGTGAAATATTTTCCACTAAAAGGCAGATTCACTTAGATCATCAGTTGTCAATGAGAAAACAAAGGATGGTAAAATAAAAATAAAACTCATTAATTCAATGAGTGTTTACTGAGGGCCACCTACATAAGGTCATTTGTTAGAAGCTATGAAATGTACAATAATGTCACCACTTAACCTAGAACCTAGTAAAGATGTCTCAGAGTAAGGGAGATAAGAGGGGCCATGAAATGGTAAAATCTGGAGTTCAGAGGAGGGAAAAATTGCTTGCAAATGGGAAAAATGTGTTTTCACCCTGAAATAATAAAATTTGTTCTTACGTTTTTAGTTTTCAACCATGCTTCAACTATTAGATCTCTTCAGTTCTCACATCTTGCATTATTAAAGTTAAACATTTTATACATGCTATTCAAGGTATTATAAAGTTATCAAGTACAGTGCAGGCTTCCAAATATATGCTAAAATAGGGTTTAAGCAGTTGAAACAGTTGTAGTGCTATCTTCTCTGTAGGAGATAAATGTAGGCAGTCAAGTGAGTAAAGCCTGAATTTTATACCATTTATTTGGAACAAATTGTGATTAAGAGCCCCACTGGCCTTGTGGATACCACACTCAGGGGTCTCATGAGATCCTGTGTTCCAGTTTTGTTTCATCATACTTTGCAGAGCAAGTCTAATGGAGCAATGTAAATACAATGTCCGTTTTTTTCCATTTACAATGTTTAATTTTTATTACACACACACACATTTCAAAAAATTTGGAATTACAGGTAAACTTTATTTTCAAGTAATTTGACTATTTGTATATATACATCTTCTATATGTTTATGAATGTAAGTATAAAACCTAACATCTCAGTGGCAGTTTAACTGGCCACTTTACGAGACTTATGCCTATTTCCAAATAAAACCAATAAAACCAACCAACAATATATCCAGCTACACAGTATTCTAAAGAGAAACTAATTATAATGATTACTATTGTTGAGAGATAATTCTATGTGAATATTTCATGTTACTTCAATCTGAGCTCTCTGAACAAAAAACTGGCAAAACTTGTTTAAAGGATGACTGAATAATAAACATGTCCTAGAAGCTAAAAATTGTGTTGCTTCAGAGGGATTTACAAATCTATCTTCCCCAGAGCCAGTTGTCTATGCTCCAGTGTGGTGAAAATAGAGAACGTCTCCTCCACTCCCCAGAGATTTCTTTACATTCCAGAGTAAGAGCATCCATTTATCTATCCATCCATCCATCCAGCTGTCTAAACTTATCAACTATCACTTATAGTACTGGCTTAGATTATTCAGAAATCTTGTGACATTCTTTTCTTCCTTCTTAGCGTTAAGTGATCCATGGCAACTGAAAGAGTATTATGGTTTCATAAAGAAAATATTACTTTTTAACTTTTACTAATTTGATTTTAAGTTTTTCAAAATAATATTTCAAGTTAAGTACATTAGTTACTTGTGTTATATTCTTCTTCCCTCAATGTTTATATTGCATTCACACTCAGTGATTTCAAAAGGATTATTAAATATGGCAAAATAACTATTCTAAAGTATGCTTTAAAGGAAGAATGAATATTATTGATATTAATATTGAGCTACTTAAAAGAACACGTGTGCTTATTTTCACAAAAATCTAAAATTTAATTTCTCAATTGATCCATAAAAAATTAGAAACATTTTCTGATTCAGGACAGTACCTTGAAAAGAATGGTTTAAAATATGCCTGTAAGAGAGAGCCCTGTTACCTGTCTTATAGTAACTGGGAATTTAATATATCAGGAAAGTTGTAGAAAAAGAACGATGTAGAGAGAGAGTTAAAACACTAAACAGACAACACCACATATATATAGGATCTTTGCTAGAGGTATTTTTTTTTCCTTTAGGAAAAGTATAGCTTCTCTTTGGGAAAACTGAGATTTGGTCACACTTCAGAGCTTTTGATAAGCACTTTGATGTTCAATAAGAAAGAAAAAAGGATGTTGTTTTGCAAAGAGAATCAAGAAAATAATACCAGTTTCAGCAAAAGGGCATTGTTTTATGTATTTTACCACACATTACCCAGAATGTAAAGAGGACTTTTCATTAAACTAGAGTAAGTATATATTGTTTGAACACAAATAGAACACAGATATGAAAATAATAACTAAACTAAAATAATGCAGCATACTAATTACCTTGTATATAATAGGTAGTCAATAACTTTTTAAGTTGAAAGGAAATGCCTTAAGTAAGCTACATAGAGAATATCATTTACAGCCAAATATTTGTCCTTATAGTAGAAACGTATCACTCTAGTGAACAGAGGATACAGTTTGGTGTGGATGTAAGCAAGAATTTTGCAAAAGGGGATGTTTTGCTCAATTTAAACAATGACATCCAAGAAGGTGATACGGCACTGTACTACTGGGCTTTTATTTGAATGCAGTATTTGACAGCTTTGACAAAAGGTCCATATTCATAAAATGGTGGACCGTTGTAAATGAAAAAATATTTTTTAGTAAATTTGTTTAAGGGCTTTAATGCAACTGATAGATTAGGACAGTAATAGAGCTCTGATAGATACAAGAAACAGGTCACCTGCTTCCTAATATAAGGGACAAAGTCTTGGGGCAGTGCCTATAGAAATGACAGCTGTAACAAGAGCACCTTTCTCCCCAAAAGGTGACAGCAGAACAAGGTATGAATGTAGCTGTTAGACAAGGAAATAACTGTGGTAACATGTGAAAGTGAACTTAAATATTTGAAAGATTTCAAAGGGAGTCAGTATCCAGAATTTTTGGATGAATTTGTTTAACATGCTAATGTGTGTGGGTCAATGAGCAGATGAGCTAAATTCAGGAGGGAGGGGATAGGAACCTCTGGGTGAGGTGTCAGGTTTGCCTGATGATTCTAGGGGTAGAGTGGGAACTTTTTGTGAGGTTCTTCCAATGCTGAGAAAGGTTCCATTGAAGAAAGTACGAAACCTAACTACTGGGCAAGTGAGAAAAACTTCCTAGGAATAGTGTAATTATTTGGATAGGGAAAATATTGGATAGACAAAAAGTATAAGGAAAATAATGCAAGAATCGTTGGAATTTAGAATGTAAATAAAGAAGGAACTCTCACAGTCTGAAGACCAAGTGAGGTTATGTCAAACCAAGGTGAAGTGACAGGAGCTGCCAGCATATCTTATTTAATACCATTAATGGTGGGTCAGACCTTTATTGCTTCTTGCCTGTATTATTTTAATAACTTTCACTTTGATATAGCACACCTATAATCCATAGATAAGGTTACTTTCAGAGTCAAAAGTCTGAATCATAAGTTAGTAATCTATTCATGATGCCAGGCTCACATGATCCAAGGACCACATCCTCAAGCTCCCTCATCTGAAATTAATCCTTCTTTTGCTTTCCCATAAAACTTTGGTTTGATGTCCATTTCAATAATTAATTTAAGTCAACATAAATTGTAACTTGCTTTTGTACATGTCTCTAGCATACGGTTTGAAACTTCTTTAAGGTTAGGATTTTTCTTACTGATATTTTATTCTTACTCTGCTTAACTAAAGCACAACAGAACAAAAGATGTTCTGTCTCTGAAAGTGAGATTGCCCGGGCTAAGCCAGAGCTA
Organism: Balaenoptera acutorostrata; assembly: GCF_949987535.1. Taxonomy (NCBI): domain Eukaryota; kingdom Metazoa; phylum Chordata; class Mammalia; order Artiodactyla; family Balaenopteridae; genus Balaenoptera; species Balaenoptera acutorostrata. Next base: position 14,085,566 of record NC_080068.1, read on the forward strand.
AAAATGGGTTGCGATTACAGAAATACTAGATTTCAATTAGTAGCTCCAGATCTTAATCTGAGAATGAAAACTGTTTTGCAATTATAATAGTCTTGATTCTCAAGAAAAAAGGAAAAGAAAAGAAAAAGAATACAGTTTACCTTAAATATAATGATCAACTTTCCAAATTGCTGATAATTCCATTGCACATACTTCAGATTTTGTGATCAACTAAAACGGCTTTAGATATTCCCATATTTCTCTAAAAGGTACATGATAAAGAACATTTTTAAAGAAAAGGGGAAAGTGCATGACTTTACCACCACTTTTACTTCCAGATGTATTTAGATTTTGATTTTTTGCAAATTAATTTTATACAGACAAATACAAATTCCATTGTATTAATCACTTTCTGACTTTTTACTTTTTTGCCAGAGGGTTGTTTACATTACACATGCAGATCTTGCTGGCAATTCAACATAGCAATTCGGCTGAGTTCTGCCAAAGAATAACTGTTCCATTAAGAGGCAAAACCTTGGACATCTTCCTAAATTTCCCAGCTTACTTATCAGAGAATGTAATGTAAATAGCCATAACACCCAAAAATGGATTCTTTACTCTAGGTTCTCTCACTGATATGAGGAAAGCCAGTTAGCTGCTCTGTAAGCCCCCTCCTCTGGGAAAAGGGTCCGACCAGAAGTGGTGGTTAGATTTTAAGTCCTTTGACAAAGCACATCTGTAGCCTGCTTTATTGTTTCACCTAAGCTGTGTTTTGTGGTTACCAGAAGTGGCCGGCATGACTTGTGAACAGATTACAGCTCTAAATCAATTCTGTTCTGTTTCCATGGTTCACATTCATTTCCATGAGAATTAACAGCTTGATAGAACAGCAATTTTTTTCTTAGTGTTGATCCTAGCTGATTGAAACATCTCCAGGAACAAGCCACTGTTCCTTGTTACGCAAATTGTAAACTCAGTAGAAGTGGACTTCAGGGGCAGTTTCCACACTCCTTGTTTAATGAAGGGAAGGGTTTCTGTTTCTGTACATGGCTAAAGGGTTTCTAAAGCCTAAAAATAGGTGTGAATAAATTTGCATAATGGAGAAAGGCAATGATGAGAAAGGAAAAGAAGAAAAGTAGAATTAAGTACTTTGTGAATACTTTGGAGAACCTGTTGGAAACCAGACTTTCTTATAATGTATATAAATGGCTGTCACCAATGAAGTAAGATTTTTGCCAAAATGGTTCTCATAACTGTAAGCAACTGGCATGTTACTTTCCTGACTACATGATGTAATGAATATAGCTCAGTACAAAATATTCCTTATGCCAGGAAATTTGGTCTTGTTATAACTTTAAGAAATCTGAGGGTGGGTAAGAGTTCATATCTAAAATAGATAAATGGTAACTTAGCTATATACAGATTTTTAACAAACAGCCATCCCATCTAAAATGCCCAACCTTCACCCTGCCCTGCCACATACTTACCCCCTCTCCCCCTTCTCTGTATTATTTTTTACTTTAGACTATTATGTATTTTACCTACCTAACAACGTGTGGTATGTGTATGTGTGTGTGTGTGTGTGTGTGCACATACATACATTATTTATCTTGCTTATTGTCTGAATTTCCCATTGTACTGTAAGCTCCAAGAAGGCAAGGATGTTTTCCTTTGAATTCACTGTTGTTTCCTCGCTCCTAGAATGGGGCCTGACATATAATTGTGCTTAATCAGTATTTGTTGAATGATTAAAACTGAAGAGTCTGCTGCAAAGGGAAGCCTGAGGTTGTTATGCTTCTCTTCCAAAGAATGAAAGGTGCCCCTCACTTCTAGAGTTAGGCACTAGCTTTGGAAGATGAGGCATGGGATCAAGGCAATTGAGTGTGCCTGGGGCAGCTTTCCTGATGGTGAGAAGAGCAGTCAAAAGGGCTCAGTAAACAAATTCCTTGAGGTAAAATTACATAATGACACAGTAAGTGTGAGAAGAGGAAGTGGACCTCCCCCTTGGTGGCAAGAGTATTTATTACTAAAGTTGTATAAAGTTATTTTGGTATATTGATAATAAAACTGATGGCCTTTGAATTGCTTTATTAATTGTTTATAAATACTCTGCAGAGACTATGTGTCCTTACTGCCTGCACAGGGCACATAGCCACCCACTTACACCTCCGTCCCTCTACCCCCACCCTTTACTCCACTGAAAGGAGAGGGATGAGATAATACATGCATTACCAATCGTATTTATTTATTCAACTAATATTTACTGGGGAGATAAAACAACACAGTTTGGTGGATTCAAAGATGGGTAAGTAAAGGGAAGGACCTGTAAGTTTTCAGTTTACCAAGTCAGATATACTGATGGGTTTATTAAAGTAGGAAGCACTGAAAGATGAGCAGGTGTGTGGAAACTCCTAAGTTTGTTCTTGGACAAGTTGATTTGGAGATGTCTAACTTCCCAAATTATTGCTCTACCACCTCTTAAAAAGCAAAGTTAAATGCATTGGAACTTACTGCAGTAAGAAACTACCTTTAAATAGTCTTAGTGTCTCAAAGGGGGGGATAGTTTTTAAACTTTGGGGTCTAGAATCAAGAAATCTAAGGTAGGTTTTTCATGATAGAGAACTAATTGGAATTGGGCAAAATTCATGAAATAATAGTTTAGGATTGTTGGGCGCAGCAAGGCAAGGTTTTTGAAGTCAGTCTTGATAAGTAAACTTTCTCAAGTGAGCAGACTGCTGTCTCTAAATTGATCTGCTAGAATTTTCTGAAGCAACCAATGGAATTATTCATAGAATTACAGTTTTATCTTTCCCATGTAAAGGTTGACTGGAACAAACAACTAGAACAGTTTGACACATGTGGTCTCAGTACTCAGAGGAAGCTTTTGAGACAACCAAGTGCACTTGTTGAATAAACAGTTGGGACTCAGATAATATAAAATTTAGGGGTAATCAATATATAAATTATAATAAAGATCTGGAGATAATTCTGTTCAAGATTACTGAGGGAGAGAGAAGAAGTGGCTTAGGACTGAGAAACGTCAACATTTAATAGCACGTTATTAGAAGGTGAGCATTGAAAGGATATTGGGAACTGGTCAGAAATGTATGAAGGTGAACAGGAGAGTGTAAGGAGGGAACTTCAAGAAGGAAAAAGTGATCAACAAGGACAAATGCTGCCTAATGCTCAGATAATATGAGAACTTGGAAATGTCCACTTAGTAACTTGAAGGTCATTGTTAATCTTACTTTGAGCTATTTTGGTGAATTTATAGAGGCAAAAAAAAAAAAAAAAAAAAACCAGAAAAGATGAAAAAGGGAATGAGTAGATAGGAAATTGAAGGTACTTCAAGAATTTTGACTGAGCAAGAGAAAAGAAAGATAAGCTGGTAATTGTAGGAATGTTAAGAAGTTGATTTTCTGGTGGGAAAATTTTGAATATATTTAAAAATGCATGTTCTCTGCTTCTCTTCTCACTCCATAATTTTATAAGATAATGGTAAATTCAACCCTTCTTCCTTCTGTCCTTCCTTCCTTTCATGTACCGATTCATTCATTCATTTTATCCAGCAAAGAACAGACATAGACCTTGGCCCTAAGGGACTTACGATCTCATAGAAGACCAATGTGTTGAGGGGGGATGTGAGTAGATGTATAAACGTCCTATTCCTGTTATTGCATCATGAGTATAAATGCACTTTAAGTGTTTTTTAAACTATATTCCAAGGTGATGACTTTACATTGCCTTACAGTGTAATATTCATCTAGATTAGATTGTGTTTTGAAGCCTCTGAACCAAATTTCCTCCAAATATAGCTGGCTAGTACAGGGATGAAACTTGAGACCTGGGGCAATTTGTTAACACAATTAAACAATCAAGTGAACTAGGAGGTACAAACCTAAGACAAAAAAGAACATCATTTTTTAAATTAATTGTAAAAGACTAAGTTGAGGGTGAGAGAATAAGAGTTCGATCTGTTGAGGCAGTTTCAATCTGTTATTCTTTGCAGTCCACAAGAAATTACTATTCAGTCAAACCTGCCTCCATTTCAATGCTAAAAATACTCATTTTCCCTAAACCTCTTAAACCAAAGGTGCTATATCCATGAACCAGAATACACATAGGAAGTCATGCTGTATTTTCATGTTGCTAATTAGAATTTTGATGAATATAATATAGAAGCAAGACAAGACAAGAGTATTTCCATTACCTTCACTACCCATGTTTCTGCATCTTATTAAGAGCCTTGTTAATATTTGAATCTGCATTTAAGCCTCAAGTGTATGGACAGTCATAGAAGTTTCATTAATAACTATAATTAGTACAAAAGAATATATGCCAGAGACAAATGTTCAAATAGAGAGTTTAATTGGAGTTACAAAAACTTACTTTATAGCTCAGAAATGTAAAACAAAAAATACTGCAGGAGGAAATGAACTTATGTTTCACTGCTAAGATACCTTGTCGTTTATCATTCATTGAGAAAAGGTAAGATTTTTATCTTAAACTCATATTTCTCCATCAGCTATATACCACTATTTTTTGAGAAAAAGTAAGATTTTTATCTTAAAATCATATTTCTCCATCAGGTATATGCCACTATTTTTTCATGTAGGGCTATTTAGAGACAGGCAAAAGGGAAAAGGATCTATAGGGAAAAGATATTGGCATCACCTGAAATGCCTTCTATTCTGCAGATTCTGAGCTATGCAACCTTCAAAAGGGATATAATGGAGCAGAGAAAGCTGTCACTCTAGAGCTGTGACTCTTTTCTCCTTCAGCAGTCATGCTTCAAATGGGTCCTTCTGCAGAGGGATGGCTTGAAGTAACAATCACCATTCCTTCCTCACAGCAGTCTGCCACGGAACAAAACTGCCTGGAATAATGCCAGTTGAAATGACGCAATACATCTTTTCTATGCATTCACAAGGATGCTTACCTAGTGTCTTCTAGGTTCTAAAGGAGAGAATAGAGTTCACTGTTACCAACTCCACTAAGTCAGGATACTATGTGCAACTTACTCTTTTATCAACAAGAGGAAAGATACCAGGGACTTTCTAACACATACCAAGCATATTCAGATTTCTATTCTTAGGATAAGCTCCGATTCAAATACTGTTTTATGCATGGAGATTGCATTCAACATTAAGTTTACAGAGAAGAGACATTTTTAGAAAAATATGATAATCACTTATGAGATGTTACTAGATATCCCCAAAGCTTTTATGCAAAGTGACAGAAGGCATCTTTAAACCAAAACAGATTGAATTGCTTGCAGTTTTAGCAAGTGGATCGGTACAGAACTCCTATCAGAGGTAGTTGATGAAGTTGTGACTGTAGTGGTCTTTGACCTGACGCACACACTACACAAAGGACAGCCCTATGCATCAACAGCTACTACGTGTAAAAAGTCTACCTGAAAAAACAGGACTCCCACTTTCCTGTCACAAAGCATTGTATCTTGGAACTACTGTGTAAGAATAAAAGTCCAAGTCCTTCTGAGGCCCTATAAGACCCAAATACGTAAAACTCCCTCCTTCCTCTCCACCTCACATTTTAGCTCCTATCTTCTCCCCTTCCTGGATCATTCCTCTGCAGGCATAGGCTACCTTGCTGTTCATTGGAACATTCTTTTTGTAGTCTTATCTAAAGGCCTTTGCCTGAATTGTTCTTCCTCCACAAAATTGCTTGGCTAACTCTGTTACCTCTCTCAGTGTTTCCTTCAAGTTTCCCTTCCTATGGGGTCTCCTCTGATTGTCTTACTGAATTGTGCAACTGCCCGCACCCCAACTCCCCCTTACCCTGCTCTAATAGTTTTTTCACTGCACTTATCACTATCTAACATAAAACAAAATTTCTGCATTTATTATGCTTATTTTTCATTGTCTGTTTCACTCCCTGCATGAGACACCATCTCACCCCATGTAATCTCTATGATTAGGGTTCTTTGTCTGTTTTGTGCATTGTTGTATCCCAAGTGCTGAGACTGTGTCTGACACATTGTAGGCACTTAATTAATATTTATTGAATGAATGAATTAATGAACCCATGAACCATCTTCTTTTCTCATTACCCTGGAAGGCACTAGCTACATACTCCCCTATACAAAGTTTTAAAAGTAATTAATTTAGTAACTTAATTTCCTAGTCATAAATTCCCTTCTTTAGGTTTAGGCTATGACACCAGGAGGTCCTTAAAGTAATGCATTTTGATAACTGCAATGAAAAAGCATGTTGACAAACTCACTAGTAACTATTTTCATATTGAGTTTATCAGATTACCTAACTCGTATTTAAGATAGCAGGGATCTGAAAGAATCAAACTAAGAACCTAGTTTTTGATGAGACTTGAAAGTTTGCTGCTAGAGTGTGGTAGGACAAAGGAAAGAAGCTGGTTATTCCAGGGCACTTCCAGAAGAAAGAGGAGAGGGCAGGGGTGAACCTTGGTTTTGGAAAGTGTTATATACATGATGGAGGAAAAATATCTCCAACAAGGGAGGGGAAAACAGAAAAAAAAAGTTATCTTTTTCTATAGTTTTCACAAGGCCAGCCTAGCTTGTTGCATTTCAACAAGTCTTTGGGAAAAGCCTTTGGTTTTCATCATCTTATTAGGAGTTTGGAAATACATGTACCCATTAAAGGAAAAAAAAATTCACACAAATAGGAGGTGCATTGACTCTGTCCCTTTCTATAAAAGAAGAAATAATTGAGAAAAAGGGAGGATTTAGTAGGCATCGAGATTAGAGCTCTGATGGAAAAAGCATCAAAAGGCAGAGTTTACATTCCTCCAAAGGCCAAATACTTGGCGTCTTCTCTCCCTCAAGTCACTCACCCAGGTGCTTTGAGTCCTATATGATTCTTTATCCTAGGAAGTCCATTTCTCTGGCCATGTTAATGACCTGAAAGGAGAGCATCAATGACGGTGTTAAACACATGCATATTTTTACACAACTTCTGTCCTAATAACAGGTGGCACCATTCCAAAAATTAAATATCTCCCTTAAAAATACTTTTGAATACATTTAATGTCTTATATATGTTCCAAATCAGTTTATTTTTCCCACTCTAGATATCAGAAATTCTGACCCAGTTCTTCATAGTAACCTATATATTCCTTGATACTAAGTAAACAGATTGTAACCAAGAAGGGATTTAGGTAGTGAGAAGTCTGAAGTTCATTACTTTAATTTCCTTTTTTAAATAGATTAAGCATTGCAAGATCATCTTTGAGATTCTCATTTTGGTTGTAATATTTTATAATTACCAAGGGAATGTGGGCTTTTGATGTGAGGTGATTTTTTTTTCTTTTAAACCAATGTGTCCATTAAGGAATGTATTATTGTACACCAGATGGAATTAAACGAACCATTGTATGAATTTGGCATTTTCAGATCAGGTTACCTGAATGTAATTACCTGCAGACAGTTTCTAAATATGCTGTTCATAAGGGATTAGCTTTTATTTGGTGATTCTCTTCTGTTCTCCTTGTTTTATTTTTCTTTTTTCTTACAATGCGTTTAATCATTTTGGCTTATTGTACCATCATGTTCTGCCACTGATAATGGTGAGAATTAATCCTGAACTACTAGAATTGATGAAACAGAACAAGTCAACAGCTGTTTAAAAAACAAACAAATAGACAAGGGACAGCTTACAGGAGAGAATGTTATGGTTTTATGCCATATACAATTGGAATTGTCTGGCCCAATTCTAACAATATTGAAATTTGGGGGAATTGAATTTCTTTCAGGAGTTTATCCCCATACAACAGTGCTGTACTTTATTTCTTTTCTTTTTTTGCCAAACACATATCTGATTATTGACGAGTATCCAAAATATGCAAAGAACTCTTAAAACTCAACCATAAGAAAATAAATAATCCAATTTAAAAATGGACAAAAATTATGAGCCGATGTCTCACCAAAGATGATATACAGATAAATGCAAATAAGTACATGAAAAGTTGCTCAACATCATAGGTCATCAGTGAACTGCACATCAAAACAATAATGGGCTACCTCTACACACCTATCAGAATGTCTAAAGTCCAAGACAATGACAACACCAAATGCTGCTGAGGATGTGGAGCAATAGGAACTCTGATTCATTGCTGGTGGGAATGCAAAATGATAAAGCCGCCTTGGAAGACAATCTGAAAAGGCCATATGCTGTTTGTGTACTTTATTTCTTATTGTCATTTTTAAATCACATCAGTTGAGGAATATGAATTTCTACACAACTTGTATCACATTTGCTTTTGTTTTCTCTGTGAGTGAGCAGAACTGAGTTTTCTATGAATCATCTCTTCACATAGGGAGTGCACCCTCTGGGCGACCTTTATTGTTAGTGTGACAATCGCCGTCTTATTCTTTTTCAAGTAGTGAGTACAGGTTATATGTCTGTTTCCCACATTGATGTCAAGTTGCCCAGTTTCCTCTAACTAAATAAATATATATTTAGACTACTGGAAGAATGGGAATTCAAAACTCTATTTTAAATTCTCAGCACCAGATCAATTTTACCTTTCTCTTAAAAAATGAATTCTCTATTATTTTTCAAGCTGTTACTACTTTCTTAGAGTGGTTGGCAAAGAACATCTAATCTGTGGTTGGGAAACATCAAGTTTAATGGAAAAAATGTGACTTAAAATGTACTTATTTTGTCTGAACTTTATAAACTTCCTGCTGACTCCGGTGAACCAAATAAAGAAATTGTGTGGCTTTTCTTTTCTTTTTTTGTTTTTTGCAAGGGAATGAGTATGCTCTGTCACTGTCAGGAATCAGCTTTCAGAGAATTCAGCTAGTATCATTTCTAAAATACCTGGTGATCTGGAAAAAAAAAAAATAATGAGTAGAACCTTATAAAATAATAATTGGAAGAGCTATAGATAATTAAATATATGAACTATAGATAATCAAATATATGCTGAATTAATCTTAGATTAAGTTGAAAACAATTCCAAATACAGAAACTTTTTACATTCCTATTAATATAGTTGAAATTACTATTATATATGTTACAGTTTCTAACTTGCAAGCAAAAAGAAAAAGACTTTGGCTACTTTAAGTGAAAAGTAATTTGCTGAATGTATGCTCGGCTCATTAATGGGAATCTCAAGAATTAAGCCTGAAGGCAGAGAGGAGCATGATCGCTCTCAAAGGGTTGGAAGCAGGGATGATAGGAGTGATCATGTAGATCCTTGTTTAACAGCTTTATGGAGATATACTTCACATAGCATACAATTCACCCATTTAAAATATACATATAGAATGTTTCAACCATTCCTTCTATCCTTGTGTTTCTCACTTAAAAGTCCAAGTCCTGGGAAGCATCCAGTTGACCAGGCTTATGCCACTGTTCTTTCTGCTGGTGTCAGAGCTGGTGAGGGTGGAGGTGTCTGGGGTCATGGCATGGGGGGAATGAAATAGCCAGAGGCCATCTGGATTCACTCTCCCAATAAGTAAGACGTAAAAGATGAGGCAGACGTTATTTGCAGTGGTGTGCTGATAAATGTTTAATAACTGGCTTTATAGAAAGAAAAAGAAGTCCTAGGTTTAGCATTTACAGATTTCTCTGGTGTAACTACTCCAACTATAAGGAATGTGATAGCAGAGTTGGGCAGAGGTGCTAACAGTACACTCTTGTGAGCTGAAATGAGCTGGCTTTAGCACACCACTAGATTTCACCCCAACCTTGAACCTTGGGTGGCTTTCAGGGAGGGGGAATGAATTCTAAGTAGCCAAAAAAATAAATAAATAAACAAAACATGCATTCAAGTATTCCGCGCAGATGTTATTGACCTTAAACAGAAGCACTCAATATATTCTTTAATAAATTAATATGTGACTCAGTAGATAAGAATTTGTGTATGGACATGTTAGAAGCTACTACAGTATTTTATCTCAAAAACAAAGAAAAAGAAACCACTGTTCCTTGCCAGTGATTTCTTCATTTAGCTAGAGAGCTCAAATGAGCACATTTGAAATATTAAAAGATAGTTTTTAAACTGCTATGGTACTGCAGTCTCCAGATTTTTATTTTCTTCGTTCCAGATTTCTTTCTTCCAGTGGGTTTTTGGAAGTGATGGATTCTTTCTATGCTTTTAGAAGTTAGTCTAGAAATATCACATTTATGTTTCACTTGTTTCCTGTAGTTAACAATTTTACTCTCTTCCCAAATAACCCAAGGACCTTACACTATTTTAATTCTAATTACCCCATCATTTCTTGTAAACTATTTTCATACAGTGGTTTATTTTTATTTTAATTTTTACTTAACAAATCAGACATTAATTTCATCATCTTTATATAGTCGATATTGTTTATATTTATCCATAAGTTAATGTTTTTCATTTTTAATCTTTCTTCCTACATTTTCTAGATTATTTTCCTTATTCCTAAAGTATATCCTTTAGAAGTTCCTTTGGTGAGGGTTTGTTGTAATAACCCTCTCAATTGTTGATATCTGAAACTGTATTTGTTTTGTGTTTGCTCTTGAAAGATACCTTTGTATCGAATTCTTAATTTAATAATCTTTTTGTATGTATATTGAAGATATTATTCTAGTTTAATTGTTGATTTTTAAATCTTCTCTTTTTTTTGGTGTTCTGAAATTTTACCATGGTATTTCTGCATGTGGACTCTTTATTTCCTTGAGAATTGTTAGGATTTCTGATTCTGGGGATTTGTGTCTTTCATCAATTCTAAAAATTATATTACTTCAAACTCATTTGATCTAGTCTCTCATTCTGGAAATCCAATTAGTCCTATGTTGGACTGCTCATTCTATCCTACACATTTCCTAACCTCTCGTATTTTTCATCTCTTATCTCTATGTTGTTTTCCAAGTAATTTATTTAGTTTTACAGTATAATTGATTAATTTTCTGTTCTATGTATTATGTAATATAAATTATAATTTCTAATTATAAATATTTAATTCCTAGAAGTTCTATCTTTTGTTTCACATCTGCCTGATAAATTTTGATAGTCTTCTTTAGTCATACCTCAATTTTCTCATTTCTTTCTTTAAAAATATTAAATATGCTCTTTATATCATCAGTATTTGCTGAGACCAATATTAACATTCCTTCTCATTTTGATATTGTAATCTTTTATTTTTGTTTTTGCTGGCTCTCACTCATAATCACTTATTTCCTTGTTTGTTTACAGATTTTTATTGTGAGCTCTTTGAATATTTTGGAGGATTTATTTAAGGCCTGAAGTTAAGTGAATTCCTAGAGAGAGAAGTTTTGTTTGCTTTTGTTAGTCACCTGAGAGGGTTACTATCGACAGAGAAACCTTTAAACAGTTTTGGTTTGTTTTTTTTTTTTGATGCACAGAGATATTGTGAAGTCCAACTCCAGACCAGAGGGAATGCAGACTTATAGATAGGAATTTCTAAGGTAGACTTTAACAGCCAGGATTTAGTGGGGGAAACAGGAAATACTCTGTGTATTTCAAGCAGAGAAGAGTATACTAAAAAAATGATTGGAAGAACCAGAGAAGTGGAAATCAGGGGACATGCCTAGACTTTAGATTATAAAATCACACCATCGTAGCTATAATACAGAGGTCCTGTATTGTTGTTACTGCTACAACTGCCTTATTCCCAAGAAACTGGTTCCTAGACGCTTAAACATGGACTTCAGCCACGGCAAATACTTGTGTCTCTGGAATTTATGTAATAGTTGTGTCTGCCACAGGAAGGGGCTCCAGCTTCACTTCTGCTTTCCAGACTTTGTATGAATTGACACTTAGACGATGGCTGCAAGGAAGTTTAAAAATGTAGCTTCTGAGTTTTCTGGCCTTTCCAATAGAAAGAGTATAAACTGCAGGTTGAGAAAGCCAATTCAATTATTTACTTGCTTGTTTATTTATTTATTTATTTAGTTTTGCTTTTCCTTCTTTGTAAAGCCAAGGCAGAGACAGGCTTGTGTACCCACACTGTCCTTCTTTAGAATGAGATGTGCTTTTCGTACTTCACCTGCTGTTGCTATTACACGTCATGCCTCTTTCCATGCTTTTGATCCCAGATGTGTTCGCCTGTCCTTTCCTAAGCAGTTAAATCTGTAAGGTTAACATATACACCCAAGGAAGTCACTGCTTTAGCATTCATTTCTCTTTGTGAATTTGACTTATTTTATCAAATCTAGATTTTTAAAAAATTCCTTTATGTTTCTGCAAGCCTAACCATGTATAAAAAGATATTTTAAAATATTTTATCAGATAATTTTACTTATGATAGATGGAAGGAGTTTCTGTAACATCTGCCTGCCAAATACAGGAAGATGACCTAAGATTATTATTTTTTTTTTCAGGCCTTAAAAAAAATTTTTTTAATTCCTTACTAGCCAATCTTTCTTAGTCTCCTCTGTTGGTTTTTAACTCTTCCTCCCAGGCTCTAGATATTGAAATCCTCCAGGAATCAGTTTTCAAGCCTCTTCTCTTCTATATTTATATGCTTTTTTAGATGGTCTTATCCAATAATGTCTTTTAAATGTCACCTATATGCTGGTGACTTCCAAATTAATATATTTAGATTAGACTTTTCCCTTTGGCTCCAGATTCATTTATCCAGTTGCCTACATGCTACTCCTATCTGGAAGTCTAGAAGAAATCTCAAACATAGAAGGTCCAAAACAAATCTTAATCCCCCAACTCACACTCAGATCAGTTTTCCCCTTACTTCACTGCAGTAAACAATACAATTCATCCAGTTACTCATGAAAAAAACAAGAAATTATCTTGATTATTCTCTTTCCATCATCCCCAACTTCCAATCAATGAGCAAGTCCTGTCAATTCTATCCTGAGTATAACCACTTTTCAAGATTCTTCCACTATCATACAAGTCTAAGCCACCATCATCTCTTACCTGTGCTTCAATAATAAGTGAATAAAGAATCCAAGTAGGTGACTGAAGAATCCTAACTACTTTCTCTTTTACTCTTTCTCTTCAAATTGTATCAACTCTGGGCTAAAACTTTGTGTCTTTCCATCTTACTTAGAATGAAATACAAACTCTTTTTTAATGACATGACCCCTGTTTATCTCTGTGTATTTGCTTTATGATGTATCTTGTAACTTTCCCAGCTTCACATTCTATTCTAGCTGCACTGACGTTCTTTCTGTTGTGTGAAAAATAAAGTCCATTTCATCTGAAACACTCTTTACCCAGTCCTTTGATTTTCCCAGTCCAGTACTTCATACTAGTCCTAATTAAATACCATCTTTTAGAGGCCTTTTTTTAATGATACTGTCTAAAATAACCACCCTTCCACAGTTCTCTAATATCTTATACAATACCTATGATTTCTTTTTGGCATTTATCACAACCTAAAGCTATTACACATTTGTTTACTTTTTTACTGCCTACATCTTCATACTTATTCCAGATATCATAAGGGAAGGGTCTTTGTCTCATTTTGTTCACCATTTTTGCCTAAGAGTAGATGATGTACATATGCATGTTGAATGAATGGATGGGAGGTCAGACAGAGAATACTCAGGCGAAGCTGCTCAGAACCAGTGGGTTATGAGGGAATAACTATAGGTCAGGAGGAACACCTGAGCTGGATTTACAGATTGAAAGGCGTGGATTCATGAATCATTCAGCGGACCAGATAAAATCATCCAGGGATAGTGTGGCTAGGATAGGACCCTGGAGAAGAACAATATTTACTCAACCAAACACTCCCTAAAGGATAGGACTATTTTTTCCCCTTGCTGTAGTCCCAGTACCTAGTGTAGTCTCTCACAAGATGTTCAGTAAACTTAACTGATCTAGTAAGTGAATTAATTAATTAAAAATTTGGAAGAAAATCCCATAAAAGGGAATACAAAGCAGTAGTAAGAGATTTAAGAGGAGAACCAAGGGAGTATGAGTTGATTGAAGCCAGAGCGACAGGGGTTTCAAGGAGTAGTCAGGAATCTTAAAAACTACAGAAGAGTCAAATAAGATATGGTCTCAGAATAATTCGTTGGATTCATCGGGAGAAGTGAGAATAGATGACAGTGACATAAATAACACCTAGAGAAGATGTATCTATATACTTAATATATTGTATATATATATATATATATCAGTAAACAACCTTAGTATATAGTATAAAAATGTTCCCTTCATGGCATGCTAGCATTTCCTAGTTTTGAAGGATATCTCTCTGTTTTTAATATGCTTTTGATAATGACATGTCCAAGATTCTCTTTTGGATTCATGCTCTGAGTCATGTTATGAATACATTGATGTCATGCTATCATAAAACTAATAACAATTTATCAAGATCCTAATTAAACGTTTGGAAAGGCAGTATGAAATAACCATTTGGATATTAATGAGGAGATGACCCTTTTACTACTGAATGTCAAAGAATGGAAAAATTGCGAATAAGTACCCAAATGTCTCTGCAACAGTCACAGTACAAATGCAGAACTTTAGGAGAATTACAGGATCTCGGGAGATCACATAGGTGCAACTGTTTAATCAAGGACCCAGATCTTAACAGAAGTTGGGTGGCTACTTAGAGCTGACTCTGATGCAATAATGTTGGCAAGATTTTTTCTGGGTAACTGGGTCCCCTATAGAACACAGCTGCTGCAATCTTTCCAAAGGTAGGATTCTGCTGGGGATAAGAAAAGAGCCAAATATTGTCTGTATCACTGCGCCTTTAGATCCAGGCTTTCAACACTTCCCTAAAAAATGTACACTAGCAGCTCACATGCTTCTGTTTAAGAGAATGTTTACAAACCCCATTTCTCCTAGTTCTGAAATCAAACTCAGCAGGGGAAAGACCCATACTGCTCCAGAAATGAGAACAGAGCCAGAGGTTCCATATCTGCTTCAGATCTGTCCATCCTTTTACCTGGGTGATTGCCAGGAGAGATGCCTGGGTAGCTTTAGATTACAGAAAGCACATCTGCATTGATTATAGCTTTAGTTAGTTGCTACATACACATATTGAAACAAATATTTTAATTTCTTCATTGAAATATGATATTTTATTTACTGTTTTAACATTATTAATTATACAAATAATACCAGCTTATTATAAAAATCAAATAAAGTGAAAGCTTATAAGATACAAGCTAAGAATCCTATCTCAGCCTGCCCCAATTTTCAACATCACTTTCCGTGGATTGCCACTGTTAATGATCTGGGCTTTATCTTCCATGTGTTTATAAGTGTCTGTATACACATAATCACATACACACCTCTGCGAAGGCCATTCACTCTATATAGGCTACTCTCTTAGAAGTCTGTTTCATGTCTTTTCTTCTCAAATCTCCAAGATTTCTTCCCTTACACTGAGTCATTGGCTGGGAGATGCCCATGAGATATGTGGCCCTAGTACACGTGGTGATAGATTTCAGAGCACACCACTGGACCATTGGTCAATTTTGCTCTCTGCAGCCAGATATATGAGAAGCACATTCTCATAGCTGCCTGCCACACCACTGTTCAGTCTACTTTCAATACAAGTAGCCAGAAAAATCCTTTTAAAAAGTATGTCAAATCATGTCTCTTCTCCACTCAGAACTCTTCAAAATCTCCTCATTTCATTAAGAGTAAAAGCTATATTCACACAACAGCCTCAGTGCCCTCTGTGACCTACTCCCCACCCCCCATCTCCCCTCCTTACCTCTCCAACATTGTATCCTGCTTTCTTTCCCTCCTTGGCCACTCTATCCCGGAGACTATAGAGACATGTGTTCCCTGAATATACCAGGCAAGATCAAACCTCTAGCTTCCCATTTCACTGAGAAAATCGAGGCAATCACAAAAGAATCACGCTGGCTGTTCTCTCTCCTTGGGAAGCTCTTCTCCCAGATAACCCCATGGCCCATTCCTTGACCTATTTCAAGTCTTTGGTCAACTATTACATTCTTGGTGAGGTCTACCTGGAACACCCTATTTAAAATAGCAGTCTTAACCTTGACACTCATGATCCCCCAACCTAGTTCTGTTTTTGTTTATTTGTTTGTTTTAGTAGCATTGATCATATGGTAGATCGTATATATTGTACTTATTCATTCTGCATATCGTCTGTTGTTCCCCACCAGAATGTAAGGTCTGAATGTATAGGACATCAGTCAGTACAGCCCTAGGGCCCAGAAGAGTGCCTAGGGATAGTAGCCATTTGAAGTACGGGTGGATGGATGAGTGGATATACACACATATTTAGGAGTTAAGTAGAATCAGCCTGGTAGGTTCCATCAATTACCTGCTCTCAGTAGGGATAATAATTATACCTACAATCATAAGGAGCACCTAAAACCTGCATCACAGAGTTGTTATGAGAATTCAGTAAGCAATTAGGTAATAATTATAAAGAGCACAGAACAGTGCCTGAAATATATTAAGTGCTTAGTTAATGTTATATACTACTTTATTTTTATTATACATAGTTTTTAAAATAAAAGTGGAATCATGCTACATATATATTATTCATACAACTTGATTTTTGCACTCAATAAAATATGATTTTTTCTTTCCAAATAGCCATACAGACCTCATTCATTCATTGAATAAATGTCTTGAAGTGCTTACTCTGTGTCTTTATAGCATTTACAGTCTAACTACTCTTTCTTTCTATGACTGCATAATATTCTATAGTATTTACATGTAATTATTTAAGCATTCTCCTAATAATATGTATTTGAATAGTTTGTAGTTTGTGCTAATATAGATACTTCCCTTGCAACATAATCTAACAAAAATTGAAATTGGACATGGTAATAATATTGTCTGTTTTTCCATATACTCTAAATAGTGTATGACATTTAAAGCCATAGTTTGCAGTATTTTTCAAAGGTAATATTTATCTGTCCCGCTGAAGAAGTAATTGATGTATGATATCTATTTTTAAATCCACTGTGAATATATATTCAGTAGACATGAGTTATTTTGTCAACCCCACTGCAATGATAGTGACTAAAGAAGTAAGATTTGAGAGGAATCAGCTGTCTTGCTTCTGAACCCTGAGACAAAATTTGTTTTAGGTAATGAAAGGCATTAAAGCTCACCCAAAGACAAAACAAGTTAAAGGCCAGAGAAAGTTGGAAATATTTGAGTTCCTGCCTCCAATTGATTTCAAGTTCTAGATGCTACCTGGAAAACTTGTGTGCAAGCTGTTTAAGCCCTTTCTTGTATTCTCAGTCAATAAGGTGTTCTTCTTCTTCCTAAGGAATTTCAAGTTTGGTTTCTGTAACTTAAAACCAAAGGAGTCTATTGTATACCATATATTTTGCTATAATTCAGGATATTAAAATTAAGTCAGAAATAGGGGTTTATATATTCTTAGTATCTAAAAGAGAGCTGTTCATAAAGAAATTCATTTTAATGTTATATTGATCGAAGACATTCCAATGACATATCACATTGTTAGATAACATGTTAAGAGACATAAATCAGTTAAGAGGCATATGATTATGTTCCAGGGTATAGATTCTGTCTACACCATCCTTTGAAAACTGCTTCTCCAGTCAGGCAGATTACAGCTTTCTTATTTTCTTGGACCTAGGGGCTAGAATTGGAACTCCTAATGAGAAACCTCTTCTTCACGAGGCCTTTTCCTCTCCCCAGGTGATTAATCACACACTCTTCAGAAGTCTTTGCCTGAAACAGTCCCTTTTTGATGTACTGCTATACCAGTCATAACTTAATGCAATAGAAAGTTCTCTAACAAAACTGTTGTTGATAAAAGATGCTTTGTTCCTGGGGATTAGGTACTTCAGTCACCATGTATTTGATGATAGCAATAATGATCTATCGCCATTAGCATCTGGGCACTCTAAGCCTTTCAGTTTCTGACACAACCTTCAGGTAGGCCTCTCAGCCATCTGTTCCACTAGGGAAGTAAACAACTTTCTAGAAAGTCTTCTGCGATTTTCCTTAACTTATTCTAGAGTGATGCTTTTTAAACTTTAATGTGCAGATGAACTGCTCCAGGATCTTGTAAAATGCACATTCTGATTCAGAAGGTGTAGAGTGAAGCTTGAAATTCTGCCAAGTGATGCTCATGCTGCTGTTCTACAGACTACACTTTGATTAGAAAGTTCTAGAGAATTTCTTATTTAGTGGTGCTGCACAGTGCTCTAATGTAATGTCAAAATGCCACAAACCTTTCAGAGTTTCTCTCTCTTACAGAAGAGTAGCTCCCTACCACACACTTTAAAAAAAAAAAATAACACTGTATAGTGTCAAATTCAAAACATTTTTTCTGCTCCGCATCTTCTGAGAACTGAACCGTCAATTGATTAATCCCTGTGATATGGGCATGGTTCTCATGCCATTAATAGCGTCCTTTGTGAAGATTATACATCAGATATCCAATAGGATGAGCAAAGAAAACTATTCTTTTATGTGTGGCTGTAAGTGCATAGAAAGGTATGTTTCCATTATGCATTATCTTCTGGATTTGTCTTACCGTGAACCTAGAAAATGGGAAATAATTACAAAGAAATATTCCTAATTTATGTTTTTGCACTTCCACCTTTTATTTCTCCCAATCTGAACTGTTTACATATAAGCCAATACAATTTCTTCTTCTCTTTTTGTTTTCTACAGAGAGAGTTAAACCTTATATAAGTAGGACCTCGCTGATCCAGTGATTATAACAATAATGGCACTGTCTCTCGTGGGGCAAAATCCCCTTTTCTGTTTTGAAGTGCCATGCCCAGACAACGTTAACTAGAATAGATGCAGCCCTGTTACTAGGCATAGACTCTGCCAGAAGTCTGTACACATAACAGGTAATCAAAGGACATGCTTTCCATTGATGTGGACATGTTAGCATGTAATGCCTTTGCCCCAGGGAATTGATAACAGGCTGTAACATGTAGCTCTTCTAGGTCACTTTGAATTCAGCCCAAGTTGGTTGTGATTAACACTGCTGTTGTGATTAACATCAACAGCTGTTGTAGGACTAATATGAAATATGGTATGGTCTCAGTCTACTTCACTCGTGACAAGTACCCACACCATGAAAATCATCACCATCATTAGTGCCCTTGTAGGCAGCCTTGGGAGTCTGAATCGTTCTGAAATTGAATGCCAGACTTCCCTAGAGATGAGCCCTGTGACAATAAATCAGGTTCACTGGAAGCTTGTTATGAAGAAAACTATTTCACTTCTTATGTGGCATCTGCTCTCTAAATAATATGATTAGATCTCCAGGGCAATTTATGTGGACCACTAAACTGGCCATAAAATATCATAAACTTATGACATATGATTATTTCTCCCCATTTAGTGCATATAAACATCTATGACAGGTAGAGACTCTGGCGCTTGTAAGGAACTTTAATTTTACCACTAATAGCGTTAGGTCTTAGGAAGAACAGGTGAACAGGCTTGCCCTTGAAGTAGACAGTGTAGTTTCAGCCAGAATCCTGACCTGTTAAGAACTTACGGTCTTTAATTGCTGGTTTTTTAAAATAATCAGTCATATTATGTTTTCTAGTATAGCTGTGTACTGATTTAATTGAAAACTGCAAAATACTTTGATCATTTTCATCTGAGATATCAAATTATTCACACTTGCAAACAACATATGTATAATTTATGTAATTCAGTAAACAGAATCACCTGATGCAGTGATTTCTAAAGAATGCTTTATTAGCAATAACTATAGTTTAAAAATCTAGTGCCATAATCACATACCTCATTGGAAAGGAGTCTCTCTGATACCTTAGGCATCTCAGCAGCAATGTGAATTTTCTAACAGCAGGAAGATGGATTTACCCCCAGGCTGAGTTGGGAGGTAGCTGTGTTTTCTCTGTGTTCTCGAAACGTTGGGTGTGGGGTGGAAGGAAGGAGCCATACACCGCTCCAGGCACCCTCAGTTACACACTAATCAATTAAAGGAAACCGGTTATCTTATAAAAATGGAATATTCTGTCATTCGGTAATTTTACAATCCAACAACATGTTTTATATTGTCATAATCATACTTACTTGAGGACAGGCAATAAAAATCTGACATAAAAATGCCAAGGGGAAAGTGACAACAACAGCAGCAGTAACAACAAAAACTTCGTGCCTACCCCCAACAGAGTAGAGGCAAACTCGTTTCTGAATACTTCTGCAAGGTTATTCTCAAGCGTTAAGCTTTTAAAAACAATACCTATGCTTTGCTTCTTCTTTGTCTATTACCTTTCTCATCAAAGCCATTTTTTAATTCTAAAATATTTCAAACATATACAATAATAGGATATAGCCCACGTTCATGTATTTGCTACCAGGATTAAACAGATATTAATATTTGTGATGTTTACCTTAAATGAAAATAAAATTGCAGATACATGAAAGTTCACCTCTCCCTTTTCCTTCTCCGCATCTTTCGTCACAGAGGAAGTGGATGTGCATTATCTATGTGCAATTTTTTGAACTTTTATTCCATTTGAATATACCAAAAATTAAACCATCATATTCTATATTTTAAGCATTCATAGCAATAATATTCTGTTTTTACGGGGTTTTTTGCCCTCAACATTATATATTTGAGACTTATTCATGTTACTGTATGTAGCTTTATTTCATTCATTTACACTGTCATATAACATTCCGTTGGATGAATAAACAACACACATCGCAGCTTTATGTTAATGTGATGCTACAGAAGAATAATTAGGTTGTTGCTCTTTTCTACTAAAGCAGGTAATGCTTCAGTGAACATCACAATATATGTCTCCTCAGGCGTATGTGTGGGATTTTCTCTAGAATAGAGACTTATAAGTGGAGCTGCTGACAATTTATGGGCATATTCAAATTTACTAAGTGTTGCCAAATTGCTCTCCATAGTGTTTGTATCAATTAACACTTCCAACAGCAGCAGTCCCCGTGTTGCCTCATTCTAACCAACCCCTGGTATTGTTTTTAAAAAAAAGATAATATGGTTGTAAAATGACATCTCGCTTGTTTTAATTTCTCTTTCCCTGAAATATCAATGAGAACTTTGAGCATCATTCCATGTTTCATTAGCCATTAGGGTTGCTTTTCCATTTCCAAGCCTTTTCTGTTTACTTGTTTGTCTTTTCATTTTTATTTGCAGTAGTTTCTGTATTTCAATATCAATTATGTTGAGTTAAATGACTTGTAACTCTCATAGGGTGAAGCTTTTCTAAAAGATGTGACATCCAAAAACCTTTTAAGCAATTAAAACCTTCACTTATTTCCTGAAGGTGAGGAGACGAGTCATAGCTTTCAGTGAAGCTTCTCTAAAGTTCCGTTCACACTTATTTTTCCCAAAGTTGCCCTTATTAAAGTTCAGTTGCTGTTTCTTTTTCTCCCTGACCACACTCCCTATTTTTTCACTTTCACATTTCCCTTTCTTCCCCCTCTGTGTTTCCCACTCAAAACCAATTAGTGATGGGTGTTGTCTCCTCAACCCAAGCACAATTTTACCTTCTCTACCTCCAGAAACGTTCGGCCCCTTCTGATATTTATGAGTCTTTTCAGTTACTTCCACCAGTCATTAATTACCTGGAGGCTAAAGGGCCCAGAGTGCTAGGTATAGACTGAGCAGGCCGGGAAAGGAAGAAGCTGTAAATATTCATGTGAGTGGTTTTCCCTGTCACATTCTAATTGTAAATTTTCTCATCTTTATTCTGAATTTACAGTATCCAACTTTGTTTGTTATACCTCTGCTTGGGATTTTTGCCCTCATCCCTCTACTTTTATAAATTCTGCCTTACAATACTGCTAACAGTAATATTAATCATAACCAGTGGGGTTTCAATTTTAGCTATCACATGTGTACATACTAGCCAAACACATATGCATTCCAATTCATATCCGCTTTTATGTGCAATATTTATTATATTTTTATTGATAATTATCTTAATATTTTACAAAGGATAAGCTTTTCCATGTATCACTATCTCATATATGTCCTAGAAAATATTTTCATCTCTAGAAACAACATTGCTTTCCCCATGGAATTCACACTTCTCAATTTTTTATGTGCAAATTATTATTCTTTAAAAAAATTTAATAATTTACCAAATTAATTAAACCCATATCACACTAGGGTATAGATTAATATCCAGCTTTATCTTTCTACCTATTTACAAATTTATAAATGCAGAAAGTTATCTATGTTAGACATATTCATATACTGTGAATACGGCAAAATACAGTTGCTTAATTTGTTAAATATTTTCTCCATGTTAAGGAAATAGTATGTTAGGTATGTATCATTTGTTTACCATTACTTATTTCAAATGTAAAAACATGATTTGACTGAAACAATTTCCATCTGTGATGATTTTCAGGATCATATTATTTTCATAATTGGTAATTATTATAAAAATTTGTTTTGATTTGGATATAGAATTTGCTAAAGTTTATCTTTGTACTACCTATCCAAAATATGTTGCTAAGCAAATTCAGGACAAAACCAATGTTACAGAGATTTCTTTTTAATGTACTAAAAATAAGAATCTCTAAAAATCTCACTATGAAAATTTCCTGCTTAAATCTTTTAATGATTACAGGTCACCTGCAAGTAATAGTCAAGCTCCTTAACGTGACATACAATGCATGACATTATGTAACTTCCTCCTCCTCTTTCCTAATTTCTTACCATTCCCTTACTCACAGTATATTTAATGACAGAAATAAATGTGATGTAACTGCTTATACCAATGACATAATTTCTTGCCTTGCTTTCTGATCTTACTCTTTCTTCTGTCTGGAATGACATTACTTCTTTTGTTTTCCGGTCTAACTTACATATATCTAAAAGATTCAGTTCATTTACCAATTGACAGCCCCAGGAAGCCTTCTCTGTCCGGTGCTTTTTAAACTGAGTTAGGTTTCGAGGGTGATTTTGTTCCCACTTATGCAAAATATATTTCTCTCTTAGTCTCCTCATTATTCTGGACACATATATATCTGTTTTACTAGTCAGACTGCAAGGCCTTTAACCTTAGAGACTGAACTTAATTATTTTCATACGCCACGTACTTAGCATAATGCCTAGCATGTATGCTCAGTGAGTGCCTGGTGCAATGAACTGAAGCATTCTGTGCCTGCTCACATATGGTTGAGGTATAAAGTACGAATTACCTTTTTCTTTTCTTTAAAACAAGCCACGTAAAATTTCAACTAAACAGAAATTTCATATGCTTTTTTTTTTTTTAGAATTTTGGTAGGAACTTTATATATTTATTTATTTATTTTTGGTTGCATTGAGTCTTCGTTTCTGTGCGAGGGCTTTCTCTAGTTGCAGCAAGCGGGGGCCACTCTTCATCGCGGTGCGCGGGCCTCTCACTATCGCGGCCTCTCTCGTTGCGGAGCACAGGCTCCAGACGCGCAGGCTCAGTAGTTGTGGCTCACGGGCCTAGTTGCTCCGCGGCATGTGGGATCTTCCCAGACCAGGGCTCGAACCCGTGTCCCCTGCATTGGCAGGCAGATTCTCAACCACTGCGCCACAAGGGAAGCCCTGCTTTTAATAAAGGTCACAATGTACTCAAATATAATCGAAAGCATGTATATTCTTTTAAAATATTCTGTAAAGGAGCTATTTTTTACTTTTCAAATGAGCAGTTCCTCCATTTAATTGGAGTGAATACAGTAGGTTTTTTTTTTTTTTTTAAGGTGTATTTTACTGGATGTAAATTAAACCTCAATAAGCCTGACTTTTTTTTTTTTTTTTTTTTAATATTCCTGCATTTTATTTATTTATTTATTTATGGCTGTGTTGGGTCTTCGTTTCTGTGCGAGGGCTTTCTCTAGTTGCGGCAAGTGGGGGTCACTCTTCATCGCAGTGCGCGGGCCTCTCACCATCGCGGCCTCTCTTGTTGCGGAGCACAGGCTCCAGACGCGCAGGCTCAGTAGTTGTGGCTCACGGGCCCAGTTGCTACGCGGCATGTGGGATCTTCCCAGACCAGGTCTCGAAACCGTGTCCCCTGCATTGGCAGGCAGATTCTCAACCACTGAGCCACCAGGGAAGCCCCGGTTGTTTTTTTTTTAACAGTAATATTAATTCTAAACTAGACGTATGTATAAAATGTTTACTTTAAGCAGCAAGTAGAAATTACTAGTGTAAGTAAATTCTCTTTCCCTGTATGTATTCCCTGCTTCATGGAATATTATAAAAATTATAAGAATTGTGGTTTAAAACAATACTGAGATACTCTAAAAGTGTTAGTAATATAAACTGAAATTGTCACTGAAGAAAATTGCATCTTTCTATTGAGAATTTCCTTTGAAGCCCTGCTAATGTGGTTAAAGATTATTCAGTAGCACATAAGATAGGGCAAATTGGTGTTTCTTCCCTGATAAAACTGCCTTGAAATCTTGCTGTTTCCCATCCTATAGTAGCCTATTATCTATAGATTTTGGACAGGACTTTCTGAACCTATTTCCTTTGACGATTCTTAAAATGGCTTCAAATTAATGCACTCTACATCTGCTGCATTGCAAATTAACTTCTAAAACCCAGCTAGCAGGACTTCCCTGGTGGCACAGTGGATAAGAATCTGCCGGCCAATGCAGGGGACACGGGTTCGAGCCCTGGTCCGGGAAGATCCCACATGCCGCAGAGCAACTAAGCCCGTGCACCACAACTACTGAGCCTGAGCTCTAGAGCCCACGAGCCACAACTACTGAGCCCACGTGCCACAACTACTGAAGCCTGCGTGCCTAGAGCCCGTGCTCCGCAAAAAGAGAAGCCACCGCAATGAGAAGCCCGCGCACCACGACGAAGAGTAGCCCCCGCTAACTGCAACTAGAGAAAGCCCGCACACAGCAACGAAGACCCAATGCAGCCAAAAATTAATTAATTAATTAATTAATTAGAAAAAAAAAACAAACAGCTGGTCAAAATGCTCTGTATCTTAACCAAGGATTGAAGCTCATATTTCTGATAAGAAATTTAATATTTTTCTATAGGGAAATTATGGTCTATCATTGATCATGTAATATTATTGGTGGTTTCTATTTATGATATATATGTTTATAATTCTGTAAAGTGAATTCACTAAAAGAAAAACTTTTGATTAATCATGACTGCTGGAAAATATTAACTTAAAATCTCAGAATTCTTAAAGGTGCTTTGGAAGTTCTCTTCTTTGTAGTGTTAAACTAAGTAAAGGAGAACTTGCTGATTGTTTATAGAAAGTTGCAAAATAAATCAGATGCAGGATTTTTTTGCTCTATACAAACATTAAAATGCATATGTAAGACATGACTATTTTATGTCATCTGTTATTTTTAGTATCTATTTATAGCTTCTCTTGATATTTTGATAAATAAAGCATTTTCCCTGTTACATCTTGTGAAACGTAATTACCTTTTACTATTAGCCTGCTCCTAATTTAGAGAGCATTGTACAAGATAAAGCACTTTATGTATTCAGTGATGGATAGTATTGCCATCTTACACATGAGAAAACCAAAGCTTAGTAGTGACAAACAGGTCACTGAAACTGTATCTATTCTCAAAGACTAGATTATTTAAATATAATTGGATAACAGGTGAAGTTCAATAATTAGCTAATAACTAATAACTTTAGCTACTAGTGAGTGATCAGTTTGAAAGAGCTAAACGTCTAATGACTCGTAAATCATTTTTTATTTAAAATGAAGATATGTATTTATTTAAACAATGTATATGATATGAAAAAAATAGCTATGTTTCAAGAGAATGGGGTAAACAACTTAGGTATTCCCTAAGCTGTTCTTTGGTATAATATATACCTATCTATTTTATATTAAAATAATGTAGAAGCTGGTGATGTTCTTGGTTTCTGGACAAATTATAACATATTGAATATTAGTAATATGAAAATTTTAGAGATTTTTACTGGTTCATATACATATATGTATGTTTAAACCACCCTATAAAATGACATTTATCACAAGGCAACATGTGGCAAACACCAGAATCATTTGTTTTTTGAGAAGTATAGACCATATTTATAACTACTTACAGATTAGAAATTTTCCAAAATTAAATCCCAAGGAATCCTTATGTAGACCTTACCAAAAGATATATCCTCCCAGAATCATTAAAGTTTTCAATAGAAAATGTCACATGTACGAATATTGAGAAAGCTTAATGCTCATATAATAACCTATACAAAATTTAATTCAGATGTAACCCTGACAGTCCTTATGATTAGTTGTTAAATATTTACCAGCACATCATTAGAGATAACCAACCGGAAAACTAAAATCTAAATAGTTGAAAGTGTTTACTTCTGAGGAGTGGGAATGTGGAGGCTGAAGGTGTTGTTGCTTTTTATAGCAAACTACTTTGCAATATTGCATTATTTTTTAACTATGTGCAGGTACTAGTTTGAATCAAAACCTTTCCTTAAAAGAATTTACAGAACAAGTGATTCAAAAAGTTAAGGTTGTTCGTACCTTGTAATACTCACTTACTGTGTGATTTTTTAAAACCTGACTATTTTAAAGTTTTTGCATCTTCTCTTGCTTTTAAGTTGCTGTTTCTCTAAAATATCTGATCATACCAGTTCTTCTTTAAGGGTTCTGTGCTACGTTATGCTCTGTCCTCTGGTGTGTCTGTGGGGTTTCCTGACTGGTGGAGAGGTGAGAGAGGTACTGTTAAGCTGGGGTCACCTAATGTCCTGAAGGTGGAATAATTTGTTTTAAGAGTGGTGGCGGGGGCTTCCCTGGTGGCGCAGTGGTTGAGAATCTGCCTGCTAATGCAGGGGACACGGGTTCGAGCCCTGGTCTGGGAAGATCCCACATGCCACGGAGCAGCTGGGCCCGTGAGCCACAATTGCTGAGCCTGCGCGTCTGGAGCCTGTGCCCCGCGACGGGAGGGGCCGCGATAGAGAAAGGCCCGCGCACCGCGATGAAGAGCGGTCCCCGCACCGCGATGAAGAGTGGCCCCCGCTTGCCGCAACTGGAGAAAGCCCTCGCACGAACCGAAGACCCAACACAGCCAAAAATAAATAAATAAATAAATAAATAAATAAATAAATAAATAAATAAATAAGAAAATCCTTTAAAAAAAAAAAAAAAAAAGAGTGGTGGCGCTTATACCTAGGGCTCTCAGAGGGATTTATTTTTGGAGGAAAACCTGGCAGCAACATGAGGAAAGGGGTGGAAATGTTAACTGTGAATGTATAGATTTTCATTCAATACTCCAGGTTTTAGTTCCATCTCTAACTTATACCTTCTTTTGTCCTCAGCTTTTCCAAGGCCCAAGCGTCCCCTAAGGGTTCTCAGAGCAGATTATGGGTCTATATAATTTACCCTTCTTTATGTGTTAGCAATACTTTTAATAGAGTCCCAGTAGGGAAAGGCGATAAACAGCAGTTTAAAATCTTGAACTAGAAATCTATAAACCTTTTTTTTTTAAAAAGTACTCTTTAATTCAGTTTGTTTTGAAGATAAAAGGAGGTACCCATAAGGAAAAAATTTACATAATTTAATTTCAACAATAAACAAGTTTAAAAGAGTCCAGAAAATTCAGTAGATATTGCAGATTGCCAAATATTAAAAAGTATATCTCTTAGATTGCTTATTTTCAGAATTGTTTTCAATTGAAACAATTGTCAGCTATAGCCTCTTAGTTCTACCAGTAATGGTTTCTATGTATATAGTTTCTCACTTGAGATTTCATCCTGAAACTTAACATGACATGGTGTAAAGTGCACTAGACCAGTAGCCATAAGACTGGGTACTAGTCCTGGACTTACCCAGCAGTGCTGAGATTATGGGCACAATATTTCAGCTTTCAGAACCTCAATTCTTCCATCATGAAACAAGAAGTTGGACTGGGTGAAATTTATATTCCCTTCAGGCTCTGGTATTCTGTGGTTTAAATAGAAATATTTTTTTCTTCTAAGTACATTTTTGCAAAACTTTTAAATGCAATTATTTTTTGTCAGTAACTAGAATAAACTATTTTATCTGAATCTAATCACTCGTCTCTTCCTACACTTCTTTTATCTTGGTCCAAGCCACTGACTATGGCTTCCTGCCTCCACAGCATTTTGAGAGAGCTTCTTTTTTTTTTTAAGGTTTTTTTTTTTTTTTGATGTGGACCATTTTTAAAGTCTTTATTGAATTTGTTACCATATTGCTTCTGTTTTTTGCTTTTTGGTTTTTTGGCTGTGAGGCATGTGAGGTCTTAGCTCCCTGACCAGGGGATCGAACTGCACCCCCTGCATAGGAAGGCGAAGACTTAACCACTGGACTGCCAGGGAAGTCCCCAGGAGAGAGCTTCTTGAACTGCAGATCAAATTATAAATCTTCTTCTACCTATGATGGGGTTGTGTCTTGATAAACCCATACTAAACTTAAAATATTGTAAGTTGAAATGCATTTGATACAGGTAACCTACCTTACCTCGTAGCTTAGCCTAGCCTACCTTAAAAGTGCTCAAAACACAATAGCATATAATTGGGCAAAATCGTCTACCACAAAGCTTATTTTATAATAGAGTATTGAATACCTCATGTAATTTATCGAATACTGTACTGGAGGGGAAAAAACAGAACTGTTGTATGGGTACAGAATGGCTTTAAGTATATTGGTTGGGTTGTCTCCCCTCCTGATTGTGTGGCTGATTGGGAGCTGTGGCCGGATGCCGCTGCCCATGTCACGAGAGTGTGTCACACCACGTTGCATGTCGCCGGCCCGGGAAAAGGTCGCGATTCAAAGTATGCATTCCACTGAATGCCTATTGCTTTCGCTCCATGGCAAAGTCAACAAATCCTAAGTCAAACCCTTGCAAGTTGGAATCTGTATGTCATTCCTCTACTGAGAAATCGTCAGCAATGCATAGAATAAAGTCCAAGTCCTTACCAAGGCCTGTAAGTCCGTGGTCTAGGCACTGCCTAATTTTCCAGCTTTATCTTAGCCAATTTGCACTGAGTTTGCTGAAACCATAGTGGTCACTTTTTCTTTCCTCAAATATGCCAAATTCTTTCCGGACTCTGCTGTTCTTCTGTCTGCCGAGACGGCTCTCTCTTTCCATTTTTCCCAGGTCTAGCTCCTTCAGGACTCAGCTTGAAAGCCTTTTTCTCATAAAATACTTCTTTTCATTCCCTGTCCACTCCATTGTTTTCTTGACCATCATCTTCTCCATTCCTAATGATTTATTTGTTTGGTCAGGGCAGAAAACAAGTGTCTCATGTTGAGCACTATATCCCTTATGCCTAGTGTCATGTCTGGAACACAACAAGTGCTTGATAAACATTTGATGAAGGAGGAATAAACACTAAAATGAATAATGTTATATAAAATGTGTTATTGACATAATTTTTATTTTAGAAAAGTGAGAACTGGTTAAACAGGGTAAAATCAGCCATGATGCAAAGAAATAAATTAAAACCAGTTACAAAATGATGTTTCTTACTTAACTTGTCTATCTCTATAGTCAAACTACATTAAATCAAGCCTGTTTGTATTCAGATTTTCCAGACTGATCTTGCTTGAAATTGGAAGCATTTTTAAAATAATTTTTGCATCAAGAAAAGAATACAATGCTCTAGTGATGCAAGGCCCCTGAGGGTAGAGTATCAAGTAGAATATTCATGAAGCTTAAATGCAAGAGACATCAGATTTTCTGTGGTATTTTAACACTGTATTTCTGTACAAGGGAGCTGTAAAATGAAGAATATGAAAGAAGATAAATATTTAGCATAATACAGAGGACCTATAAAGTAGGTTCTTGCCTCTCTAGTTTTGCAGCTATTGCCCTTACAAGTGTGTGTGTGTGTGTTTACGCATGCACGTGTGTGTGTGCATATTCCCCTATGGGTCACATCAGAAGTTTCCTTATAATCATTATGAAAATTAGTGTTAAGTTTAGTAAAGATTTGGCTTACTCCTATGTGGGTTAGCCTCTGATTTTCATTGGTGTGTGGCCATTGGAAATTGAGATGCATTTTCTTTATTTTGTATGAAAAAGAAAAGATGGGGCATAACATCTTAATAATTGTTTGTTTTTATAAGATATTTGGAGTTCCTGTGGATGAAAGATAGCCTTTCTTTCCTCAACTTATCATCCATGTTCAATCATGTGCTTTATATGACACTCATTTTCTAAGGTGTTCAAAGAAGATAGGCAATGAAAAGAGTCTTGGAAAATATTTAAGGTGCAGTCATCTTTCAGAGTCCTTCATGTTGAAAGCAGTCACTAAAACGGGTGACTGCTAAAAGTTTAATGGGTAATAATATAATAAGAAACTTTGCTATGTACACTTCTCTACTGATATAGCTTTATCGTCTCATGTCATTGATTGCTTTATTCTAATTCTTCATCTAAAAGATAAAAAAGTGTTTGGTAGGTTTTTGAAATACAAATTATTAAACACACCAAGCTCTACCTTGTTTCAAAGCCTCTGCACAGGATCCTGTTTCCCCTTCCAACTTGTGACTATCTTATTCTCAGGTTTTAGGTCACCATACAACATGCAAAATATTGGAGTTACAGAATGAGTAAGCTGAGAAATTATTTCGACCTACAGTATCTTCATTTAGTGATATTCTTGAATATTTAACCTGTAAGATATAATAATGGTCCAGCAACATCTTAGACTGATAACATCTAGTCTGGTTTACATTCTGTTTGAAATACTTGCACCAATATTTTTTTCTTTCAGAGCAGTAGCTGTGACATTATCTGAAATTTAAAATGAGAACCTATCTACAGTGATAATTATAGATAAAATAGACAGTGCTCCCTGTTGCAATGGAGAAGCCTTACACTTGTTCCCAGTATATTTCAGATGTGGGAGATTACAAGAAGGTCATATCCTCCTCACAGCTGTTATATGAATGATGACCAACATTCAGAAGAATCACGTTAATTGCCAGCACTGTCACAAATGGCATATTTACAAACCTTATCTTTATGGCCGAAGATTCCATAAAATTAAGACTTCAGGAGGGTAAGCATGACTGGAACAGATAAATCATAATTCATGGCCTAAATCTGGGCAATAATGTTACGTTAGACAAAAAATTCCCAGTTACCTTGAATTTAAAATTAGTATGATTTCAATCTTGAGACTGTGATTTGCTTATTTACAGCAAAATATTTTTACAGTTCAATAATGAAAATCAAAGAGAAAATTATATCAGCACCCGAATTCACACCACTATTGAAATTACTATTAAATTTTTAGGAATGTGTCATGGTCAAATGTTTACGTGTAGAAATGAAAGGAAGCAGTACTGGAGTGTTTCCAGAAGCTTTGAGTTTTTCGGTCCCTCCCTCTTCGGCACAGTACTCTAAAGCAGCGTTCCCACCTTTCTCTTTCGTAATTTCCTCTTTTATTCCTCTTATCTGATCTCTCTCTACTTTTACTCTTTTTGTTCTCTCCACCCTAATCACAGCCCAAAGGTGATAGATGAGTGTGGGAAGAAAGCAATACAAGATGGGGAAATAAATCATTGTTTCATTTTTGTCTCATTAAACACGGTTTTCTCATCAAATCCTGTTCTGTAATTTAATGGTCATGAAAATTGGTTATTTTTAGAGTAAAATACCTCTCCTGGCTCACTTGAAAGTTGTGATAGCCAATGTTGTGGTGTTATCTGAAACCTGGAAATAATCACACTTTCCAAAGTGAATCTCATCTCGACAGATTTTTAGCATAATATCAATGTCAGAGGGATTTGAATAGACTGGGATAAGCCTCTGGTAAATGTTAGAATGTTATAAACCTGTCAAGCCTCTTTACTATTCTGTTTAAGAATTCAGAAATAGGCATCACTAGGTTTTGATGAGCAACCTCTCTGCGGTGAGCTTGCCGAGCTGATGCCATGGGTCTGCTTGCCTTCCTACTTTCCTATCCTGGTGCGTATCAGGGGTTCAGTCACTGGTCATTGGTAACCAGCGGCCGTCTTTTCCTCCCATCACCACTGCACTGTCTGGGCTGTGTGTGGAGTGGAACTGACCTTGAAGGCCTTCACTAGCTTCCACAAAGTAGCTTTCTGCCACCTTTCACACCACCTGCATCCATCTTGGTTTATGGCCTCAGAGTAGAATCCGACTTTCACACTGCACTGTGAAGCTGGATTTATTTATATTGTCTCAGTGTAGGTGCCAAGTTTTCTTAAAATTAATCATTTTAATAGTACTTAAATATTCGAAGCATTTAGACATTTTTATTCATTTTTCTTGGTAACCTATAATAAGCCATCAAGTTTAATTTTGAAAGTCTTCTTCCCTTTATATTTATTTTATAAGTACATTGAAACAATTTTATTACACTTAAAAATTTTTTTCATGTTATTATTTATGTGGATGAAATATAGTTCTTGCCAAACATACTATAGTATCAGATACTTTATGCTTTGTTAGATGTGCAGAAAAAGCAAAGAGGTTTTACACCCTATATGTGGTGGTTAGAAAAATTATTCCTTTTATAGTCGGTTTTCATCACAGCGCTTAGCATTTACCTTGAGCACTATACTAAGGTAATAATGATAATAGTGATTATAAGAAGTATTTCTATTGATCTCATTGTATGCCAGGTACACATACAAGCACTTTCAGCATATTTACTAATTTATTACTAATTTATAACAGTGTACGGTAGGTAATACTTATTATTCTCATTTTACATATGAGGAAACTGAAGTACAATAGATTTTGTGACTTGCCCAAGGTCACCAAGTTAGTAAAAGGAGCTGGATTCTGTCCCAGGCAGTCTGGCTCCAGAGCCTGCCACTTAAACATCACCCTCTGCTGCTTCTCTGTTTAAAAATAAAGCTGACCTCTGCTTTAGACAATATTAAAAATTTATGATCCGAAGGCATTTTGTAGTTTCTGTGTTTCTAAAATATGGGTCAGCCACAGTCTTGGGGAGCAAAGTTCGTGGAGATTTAACATGCCATGATAATCTGAGTCTTTTTATAGTTGTGAAATGTTTAAATCCATAGACCAGAAAATAGTATGCTTAGTTTGATTAAAATTTCCGTGAAAGCAGGAAGACTTGCTAAGATAGCATCTTCAAGGATTAGTATTTTGGCTTGTAGTTATGCATGAAATTTTCCATTCATATATCTACTATATTGCTTGTTTTATTCAAGTAAAACTACTCTAAAATTATTTGATATAATACAGTGTTAAAGTATGCTGACAAGAAAATAGCTACCAATTTTACAGACATGTAATTAAGAATACTATCTGGTTAAATCTATACCCTAAATGTTAAATAAAACAGATAACAACATGTGTCTGAACCAGGGCTGAAAATGAAACATATATCTATTTGTAAAGATGAGCTACTTAAATTTGGATTCAAATTCGTAAGTCATGATTACATATTAGAAGAGCAAGAAGTGAAAATAAAATGAATAATTTATAGTTAGTGTCAACTTGGTTAATGAAAATGTCTGAAGCAAAGTGTTTAAATCTTAACTAATGCTGCTGGACTCATGGCGTTCACCTATGCTTTGGAAAATGGATAAACATCATCTCCTAGAAAAGTCTTCCCAGGTTATTCTGTTGAAGATGAGGCCTCTGACCACGCTGGCCGTACCTCTGGAGTTTCTGGGACGTTGTCTCTCATGGATTGCTCCCACCTAGGCACTGGGGCAGTCCTTATTCTACTGGGCCTCTGCTCACCATCAGCTGCGTGTTTACCAGTCTGGATACAGAAGAGCAACTAAACATCTAGGGGGAAAAAATTCAAGAAAATATGAAAAGTTGCTTGATTTTACAAAGCAGTATATTTAATTTTTTATTGTTTGCATGTATTCACAAAAACATTGTAAAGAATCAGCTGTACACAGAAAGCTTCACAGAATGAAAAAGAATGGGCAATCGTTGTACTCAGGCAGGGGCCTGCCTTCTTGACTGAGTGAATGATTGTTTGTTTGTTTATTATTAGCTTGCATGCTCTGCTCTGTTGCTGCTGAAACTGTCTCTAAAGGCAAATTCCATTAACACTTTCACTTGAGAGATGGCAGGAAAGGAAAACTGTCATAACACAATGAGAATATTAATGCTTCTTCTACGCATAGGTACATTTTCACACATGCACTTCATTATCATGTGAAAATTATAGAAGGATGTTACAACTTATATGTATATGTGCACATATATCATAATTTTCACATGAAAATGAAGTATGTCCTATCTCCAACACAGTACCTTTGAAAGGTGCATTATTATAGTTTGCTATTTACCCCATTACTTGTAGCTTTCTATAAAATCTAAGCTGATTTTCAACTGAATAATCTTAAGAAGGAATAGAAAACTGCATTGTTTTCTTTTTCCATCAGTGCTAATGTTTGGAGAAAATAAATGACTACTCATTTTGCTATATTTCTTAATATTTGATATATTTCTTTTTTTCTTTCCATTCATGAAAATTATGTGGATAATATTCTCAAATAAAGACAGCACGCTGGAAAAAATATATCCTAGAACGTACCTCCTTCTATCCCTACAGAATGCAGCAGAGTTTTGCACATACTAGAAAAACAGAATGTTGGAGACTGACGAGTCATAAAAGATCCTCTAATCGTACTCCTTCATCTTACACAGAAGAAAATTGAGACTCATATGTAGCATATGTCTTTGCCAAGGCTTACTGAATGTGAAATCGCAGATTAGAAAGAGCACCCAGCTCTCCATGTTCCAAACAGAGTTATTTCAAATATGGTACTTTGCTTTAAAACATGAAAAAAATAACTTAAAAAGTCTAATGCAACAACAATAAAAATGTCTCCTCTATGGCTTAAACACAGATAAGTAGATTAATGCTATACCTTAAATATAATGGAATAAATAAGTGTAAGAAAGTAATATGAGTAGGAGATGGAGTATTTAAATCCTTTACGCTTCTTTTTTTCTTTTTTTAAAAGGCGAGTGAAAGGGTGATCTTCATAATCTGATCTGTGTGGACTTGAGGAAGACCAGGTATTAACGGCACGTTACACATACATAGAGCTCAGAACATTTTACATCTTGTTCAGAGCAAAATAGACCTATTTCCTTTATAGAAAAATCCAGGGGATTTTTTTGGAAATAACCTAAAGACTGGCAAATATAGAATACTGAGACATCAGCAGAAATTTAAGATTTCCAGGAGAAGTCTGTCATTGTCCTGTAAAAACACCCACTAGCCTGCAAGATAAAGGACAAACTTCTTAGCACTGTCTCTGCAGCCTCCTTAATTGTTCCCACCAATACTGTACACCCACTTATCTCCTCGTTCACCTCAAGAGAACCCATGCTTTAGCAGTTCTGAAAAACTGTCAGTTCCTAGAAGCTACCATTACACATGATGTTCCTTCCAATGGTATTTCTCAGCAATGTCCTTCCAAGACATTGTCATGTATTATTAGGGAAGATACAGGAAAGAATATTAAGAACTGGTAACATCAAAGAGGGCAAAGGCAGTAAACTACAGTCAGGAGATGAGAAGCAGATTTGGATTGAATCTTCATGAATCATTTTACAGAGTAGTCAGCAAAGAGTTTGAGTGGTAGATAATATAAGGCAGGGATGGATTAGAAAATGGACTGGGAATAAATATCGTTTGAGTATCTACTAGGTAACGTGTATCAATATATACTAGTTACATTCACATACCCTGTATTTTAATTTTCTTTTTTTTTATCTGCCAATAATTGCAAAAATGCAACTCAATTAATTATAGTACAAGTTTTAAAACACGTTGTTGTTTTTATCAATACAATTCACTTGATGTTAGAATCATTTCTTTTATTTATTTATTTTTTATACTGCAGGTTATTAGTTATCTATTTTATACGTATTAGTGTATATATGTCAATCCCAACCTCCCAATTCATCCCACCACCATGACCCCCCCGCTTAAATTTTCATAATATCTCTATATTTTTGGAGACCAGGAAGCTAAGTGTAAACTCTTATACCTAGTAACCAGCAGAACCAGGAATCCAAGTCCAGTCCTTATTGAAATAGTTGTAACCATAATAATTTATTAATATTTATCACCTTTTTAAAATGTAAAAATGCAGTTATGTTTATACATAGAAGCTCTTCACTCCTCACTGATGCAGGTATTTATTTGGAACAGAGTTTTATAAGAAATCCAGCTCTCTACCCAGTAGGGCCTCCCAGAGTGACAGCACACAGACTCTTGTTCCAAAATCCCAGCAACTGAACCACAGCTTTGCAGGTTCTATGATTGAAACTTGTCATTAAACAAAGTGGATCAACCTATTGAGACTGATCGAGGCTATTGACATTCGTGAGAGGCTGATAAATACAATTCTGAATTGTTCATTTACAATTAGAAATACAACTGTCAAGCCAACTGGAAATTTGATGTCCATTATTCAGTGCATTTTATCCTTGTAGGCAAATCTACAAAGTATAGTCAGAAATATGTTTCATGACAGTGGAGTCAAGTTAATGATAATAAGGAGAGCAACTGTAATGCTCTGGGCATCGTGCTAAGCTTTTTCTTTAGATTATTTCATTTAATCTCACAATGATATTATGGGAATAACATTTTTGTACATGAGGAATGAGAGATTAAGAGAGTTTAAGTGACTTCCCCAAGTTTACATAGCTGGTAAAGATCAGGACCAGAATTTAAACCTAAATCTATCTAACGTTAGAGCAAAGGTCTTAATCACAACCTGGTGCTGCCTCCCAAATACGATGTAAGTCACTTGAGGGCAGGGATCTTAAAAACATTAACAGCTCCCGGTGGAGGAATGTCTGCCTTGTGTCCCACAATTGAAATTCATCCTCTATGCCATGCCCTAATTATCACATCAATCCTGTGATATACTCTGGTTTTTTTTAAAACATCTTTATTGGAGTATAATTACCTTACAATGGTGTGTTAGTTTCTGCTGCATAACAAAGTGAATCAGCTATATGTACACATATATCCCCATATCCTCTCCTTCTTGCATCTCCCTCCCACCCTCCCTATCCCACCCCTCTAGGTGGTCACAAAGCACCGAGTTGATCTCCCTGTGCTCTGTGGCTGCTTCCCACTAGCTATCTATTTTACATTTGGTAGTGTATATATGTCCATGCCACTCTCTCACTTTGTCCCAGCTTACCCTTCCCCCTCTCCGTGTCCTCAAGTCCATTCTCTATGTCTGCATCTCTATTCCTGTCCTACCCCTAGGTTCATCAGAACCTTTTTTTTTTTTTTTTTAGATTCCATATATATGTGTTAGCATATGGTATTTGTTTTTCTCTTTCTGACTTAACTTCACTCTGTATGACAGATTCTAGGTCCATCCAACTCACTACAAATAACTCAGTTTTGTTTCTTTTTATGGCTGAGTGATACTCCACTGTATATATGTGCCACATCTTCTTTATCCATTCACCTGTTGATGGA
This sequence comes from Balaenoptera acutorostrata, assembly GCF_949987535.1. NCBI lineage: Eukaryota > Metazoa > Chordata > Mammalia > Artiodactyla > Balaenopteridae > Balaenoptera > Balaenoptera acutorostrata. The sequence continues at coordinate 14,122,839 of NC_080068.1, forward strand.
CACTTAGGTGGCTTCCATGTCCTGGCTATTGTAAACAGTTGCAATGAACATTGTGGTACATGATTCCTCCAGCTCCGTTTTTCTTTCTCAAGATTGCTTTGGCTATTCGGGGTCTTTTGTGTTTCCATACAAATTGTGAAATTTTTTCTTCTAGTTCTGTGAAAAATGCCAGTGGTATTTTCATAGGGATTTCACTGAATCTGTAGATTGCTTTGGGTAATATGGTCATTTTCACAATGTTGATTCGTCCAATCCAAGAACATGGTATATCTCTCCATCTGTTTGTATCACCTTTAATTTCTTTCATCAGTGTAATATAGTTTTCTGCATACAGGTCTTTTGTCTCCTTAGGCAGGTTTATTCCTAGGTATTTTATTCTTTTTGTTGCAATGGTAAATGGGAGTGTTTCCTTAATTTCTCTTTCTGATTTTTCATCATTAGTGTATAGGAAAGCAAGAGTTTCTATGCATTAATATTGTATCCTGCTACTTTACCAAATTCATCAATTAGCTCTAGTAATTTTCTGGTAGCATCTTCAGGATTTGCTATGTATAGTATCATGTCATCTGCAAACAGTGACAGTTTTACTTCTTCTTTTCTGATTTGGATTCCTTTTATTTCTTTTTCTCTCTGATTGCTGTGGCTAAAACTTCCAAAACTATGTTGAATAATAGCGGTGAGAGTGGGCAACATTGTCCTGATCTTAGTGGAAATGGTTTCAGTTTTTCACCATTGAGAACGATGTTGGCTGTGGGTTTGTCATATATGGCCTTTATTATGTTGAGGTAAGTTCCCTCTATGCCTACTTTCTGGAGGGTTTTTATCAAAAGTGGGTGCTGAAATTTGTTGAAAGCTTTTTCTGCATCTATTGAGATTATCATATGGTGTTTCTCCTTCAATTTGTTAATGTGGTTTACCACATTGATTGATTTGCATATATTGAAGAATCCTTGCATTCCTGGAATAAACCCCACTTGATCATGGTGTATGATCCTTTTAATGTGCTGTTGGATTCTGTTTGCTAGTATTTTGTTGAGGATTTTTGCATCTATGATCATCAGTGATATTGGTCTGTAGTTTTCTTTTTTTGTGTGACATCTTTGCCTGGTTTTGGTATCAGGTGATGGGGGCCTCAGAGAATGAGGTTGGGAGTGTTCCTCCCTCTGCTATATTTTGGAAGAGATTGAGAAGGATGGGTGTTAGCTCTTCTCTAAATGTTTGATAGAATTCGCCTATGAAGCCATCTGATCCTGGGCTTTTGTTTGTTGGAAGATTTTTAATCACAGTTTCAATTTCAGTACTTATGATTGGTCTGTTTATATTTTATATTTCTTCCTGATTCAGTCTCGGAAGGTTGTGCTTTTCTAAGAATTTGTCTATTTCTTCCAGGTTGTCCACTTTATTGGCATATAGTTGCTTGTAGTAATCTCTCATGATCCTTTGTATTTCTGCAGTGTCAGTTGTCACTTCTCCTTTTTCATTTCTAATTCTATTGATTTGAGTCTTCCTTTTTTTCTTGATTAGTCTGGCTAATCGTTTGTCAATTTTGTTTATCTTTCAAAGAACCAGCTTTTATTTTTATTGATCTTTGCTACTGTTTCCTTCATTTCTTTTTCATTTATTTCTGATCTGATCTTTATGATTTCTTTCCTTCTGCTAACTTTGGGATTTTTTGTTCTTCTTTCTCTAATTGCTTTAGGTGTAAGGTTAGGTTGTTTATTTGAGATGTTTCCTGTTTCTTAAGGTAAGATTGTATTGCCATAAACTTCCCTCTTAGAACTGCTTTTGCTGCATCCCATAGGTTTTGGGTCGTCGTGTCTTCATTGTCATTTGTTTCTAGGTATTTTTTTATTTCCTCTTTGATTTCTTCAGTGATCTCTTGGTTATTAAGTAGGGTATTGTTTAGGCTCCATGTGTTTGTATTTTTTACAGATTTTTTCCTGTAATTGATATCTAGCCTCATAACATTGTGGTCAGAAAAGATACTTGATATGATTTCAATTTTCTTAAATTTACCAGGGCTTGATTTGTTACACAAGATATGATCTATCCTGGAGAATGTTCCATGAGCACTTGAGAAGAAAGTGTATTCTGCTGTTTTTGGTTGGAATGTCCTATAAATATCAATTAAGTCCATCTTGTTTATGTATAATTTAAAGCTTGTGTTTCCTTATTTATTTTCATTTTGGATGATCTGTCCATTGGTGAAAGTGGGGTGTTAAACTCCCCTACTATGATTGTATTACTGTCGATTTCCCCTTTTATGGCTGTTAGCATTTGCCTTATGTATTGAGGTGCTCCTATGGGGGGGGGTGCATAAATATTTACAATTGTTATATCTTCTTCTTGGATTGATCTCTTGATCATTTTGTAGTGTCCTTCTTTGTCTCTTGTAATAGTCTTTATTTTAAAGTCTATTTTGTCTGAAATGAGAATTGCCACTCCAGCTTTCTTTTGATTTCCATTTGCATGGAATATCTTTTTCCATCTCCTCACTTTCAGTCTGTAGGTATCCCTAGGTCTGAAGTGGGTCTCTTGTAGACAGCATATATACGGGTCTTGTTGTATCCATTCAGCCAGTCTATGTCTTTTGGTTGGAGCATTTTATCCATTTACATTTAAGGTAATTATTGACCTGTATATTCCTACTGATCCATTTTCTTAATTGTTTTCGGTTTGTTGTTATAGGTCTTTTCCTTCTCTTGTGTTTCCTTCCTAGAGAAGTTCCTTTAGCATTTGTTGTAAAGCTGGTTTGGTTGTGCTGAATTCTCTTAGCTTTTGCTTGTCTGTAAAGGTTTTAATTTCTCTGTCGAATCTGAATGAGATCCTTGCTGGGTAGAGTAATCTTGGTTGTAGATTTTTCCCTTTCATCACTTCAGATATGTCCTGCCACTCGCTTCTGGCTTGCAGAATTTCTGCTGAAAGATCAGCTGTTCACCTTATGGGGATTCCCTTGTATGTTATTTGTTGCTTTTCCCTTGCTACTTTTAATATTTTTTCTTTGTATTTAAGTTTTGATAGTTTGATTAATGTATGTCTTGGCATGTTTCTCCTTGGATTTATCCTGTATGGGACTCTCTGTGCTTCCTGGACTTGTTTGACTATTTCCTTTCCCATAATAGGGAAGTCTTCAACTATAATCTCTTCAAATATTTTCTCAGTCCCTTTCTTTTTCTCTTCTTCTTCTGGGATCCCTATAATTCAAATGTTGATGTTTTTACTGTTATCCTAGAGGTCTCTGAGATTGTCCTCAATTCTTTTCATTCTTTTTTCTTTATTCTCTTCCACGGCAGTGAATTCTACCATTTTGTCTTCCAGGTCACTTAGCCGTTTTTCTGCCTCAGTTATTCTGCTATTGATTCTTTCTAGAGAATTTTTCATTTCATTTATTGTGTTGTTCATCACTGTTTGTTTGCTCTTTAGTTCTTCTAGGTCCTTGTTAAACATTTCTTGTATTTTCTCCATTCTATTTCCAAGATTTTGGATCATCTTTACTATCATTACTCTGTATTATTTTTCAGGTATACTGCCTATTTCCCCTTCATTTGTTTGGTCTGGTGGGTTTTTACCTTACTCCTTCATCTGCTGTGTGTTTCTCTGTCTTCTCATTTTGCTTAACTTACTGTGTTTGGGGTCTTCTTTTCACAGGCTGCAGGTTCATAGTTCCTGTTGTTTTAGGTGTCTGCCCCAGTGGATAAGGTTGGTTCAGTGGGTTGTGTAGGCTTCCTGGTGGAGGGGACTGGTGCCTGTGTTCTGATGGATGAGGCTGCATCTTGTCCTTCTGGTGGGCAGCCTACGTCCGGTGGTGTTTTGCGGTGTCTGTGACCTTGCTGTCATTTTAGGCAGCCTCTCTGCTAATGGGTGGGGTTGTGTTCCTGTCTTGCTAGTTGTTTGGCATGGGGTGTCCAGCACTGGAATTTGTTGGTCGTTTAGTGGAGCTGGCCTTAGCAGTGTAATGGAGATATCTGGGAGAGCTCTTGCTGATTGATATTACGATGGGCTGGGAGATCTCTGGTGGACCAATGTCCTGAACTCGGCTCTCCCACCTCAGAGGCTCAGGCCTGACACCCAGCCAGATCACCAAGACCCTGTGAGCAACATAGCCAGGTATGTGGGTATAGAGGAAGATCGTTTTCATTCTTATCATTGTTGTTAATTAAAATAATTTTAATCCAGACGGTGTGCAATGAAGATATTTGCGTTAAAGCTTCACTAGCCACTCTAATCCCAGGCTTGCCTCCCTGGGACTCTATCCCCATCAATGTGCCAAAACTTGAGTATGCGTAGCAAAGATATACTGTGGTTAACTGAAGCAGACAAGAAGGACAGAAATAAAGCAGAATTGCCAAGAACTTCATGTGGAAATCATGGAAACATGATAGTGTCTGGGTGAGGTTCAAAGAAAAGTGCAACAGAAATGGTGCCATGATAGGATGTACTTCAGGGAGCTAGGTGAGCCAGAAGACAAGACTCATACATTCTTGCTATGAAACTGGCTTAGTGGTAAGACATAATGTCTATTGGGGACTTCCACTATTCGTCCATAAGAACATGTAGCAGAAACTAGATGTTTGGATCAATTCTAAACTTAATAGGGGGATCTGTCACAAGGTATAACTCCTACCAACAGAGAGGAACTTATTAAACAAGAAGAAATACCAAGAATAATAGATAATATTATCATTTAACCCTGCAGTATGAGCAAGCCAGAAAAAGAAGTGGTACACAGAGGTGGAAACTGCTAGATGGTAAAAATCCATATTTTACAGAGCTTGCAGAAAGAATGATTAGGAGTCCATATATTACGAAATCAGTGCAGATACCCAGGGAGCTGCCCATGAATGTGAGAACATATAAAATGATGGAAGCAGTGGTATATAAGCAAGAATGATTACAGAAGACTTATAAGACACCTAAAAAAATTTCCAGTGAGTTTAAAGCAAATATGGAATTGAGAAAAATTCCAAGGGATACAAAAAATTTATAATTCTGTTCAAATAAAGAAGGATAATAAAAAGAGGAAGGTCTGCTGCTTGAGGCTGAGGGTGACATATTAACAGATTACCAGGGGGAAGCTGTACGTCTCTGCTCCATTTAACTTTTCTCTTTAGACAAGAAAGAGGATAACTTCCATTGTAGAAAGAAAATGTTTCACATATAAAAGAGAATGCACCTATCTACTTTGATTACATCCTATGTTATTGAGAAGACTTGAAATTGACATTGCTGAATTATTACCAGTTTATTACTGTTATTGAATAAACACTTATATATGCCAAGCAGTCAATAAAGTATTTACAATTATTAACTCAGTTACTCCTTTAAAGCAACTCTACGAAGTTGATGATCTTTTCCACAATTATAATGAATAGAAGATAGACATTAAATATAAGGGGCTATCTTCAGACTCAAGATATACCTGTCCAGTGACACCATTTGATTTTTTTTTGAACATTTAAATTTTATTTTCTTTATTTTTTTATACAGCAGTTTCTTATTAGTTATCCATTTTATACATATTAGTGTATATATGGCAATCCCAATCTCCCAATTCATCCCACCACCACCCCCCGCTACGTCCCCCCTTGGTGTCCATACGTTAGTTCTCTACATCTGTGTCTCTATTTCTGCCCTGCAAACCGGTTCATCTGTACTATTTTTCTAGGTTCCACATATATGTGTTAATATACGATATTTGTTTTTCTCTTTCTGACTTACTTCACTCTGTACGGTAGTCTCTAGATCCATCTACACCTCTACAAATCACCCAGTTTCATTCCTTTCTTATGGCTGAGTAATATTCCATTGCATATATGCGCCACATCTTCTTTATCCATTCATCTGTCGATGGACACTTAGGTTGCTTCCATGTCCTGGCTGCTGTAACTAGTGCTTCAATGAACATTGTGAACATGAACTCTTTTTGAATTATGGTTTTCTCAGGGTATATGCCCAGTAGTGGGATTGCTGGGTCATATGGTAGTTCTATTTTTAGATTTTTAAGGAACCTCCATACTGTTCTCCATAGTGGCTGTATCAATTTACATTCCCACCAACAGTGCAAGAAGGTTCCCTTTTCTCCACACCCTCTCCAGCATTTGTTGTTTGTAGATTTTCTGATGATGCCCATTCTAACTGGTATGAGGTGATACCTCATTGTAGTTTTGATTTGCATTTCTCTAAGGATTAGTGATGTTTAGCAACTTTTCATGTGCTTCTTGGCCATCAGTGTGTCGTCCTTGGAGAAATGTCTATTTAGGTCTTCTGCCCATTTTTGGATTGGGTTGTTTTTTTTTTTTAATATTGAGCTGCATGAGCTGTTTATATATTTTGGAGATTAATCCTTTGTCGGTTGATTCATTTGCAAATATTTTCTCCCATTCTGAGGGTGGTCTTTTCGTCTTGTTTGTAGTTTCCTTTGCTTTGCAAAAGCTTTTAAGTTTCATTAGGTCCCATTTGTTTATTTTTGTTTTTATTTCCATTACTCTAATAGGTGGATCAGAAAAGATCTTGCTGTGATTTATATCAAACAATGTTCTTCCTATGTTTTCCTCTAAGAGTTTTATAGTGTCCAATCTTACATTTAGGTCTCTAATCCATTTTGAGTTTATTTTTGTGTATGGTGTTAGGGAGTGTTCTAATTTCATTCTTTTACATGTACCTGTCCAGTTTTCCCAGCACCACTTATTGAAGAGACTGTCTTTTCTCCATTGTATATCCTTGCCTCCTTTGTCATAGATTAGTTGACCATAGGGGCGTGGGTTTATCTCTGGGCTTTCTATCCTGTTCCCTTCATCTATATTTCTGTTTTTGTGCCAGTACCATATAGTCTTGATTACTGTAGCTTTGTAGTATAGTCTGAAGTCAGGAAGCCTGATTCCTCCAGCTCCGTTTTCTTTCTCAAGATTGCTTTGGCTATTCGGGGTCTTTTGTGTTTCCATACAAATTGTGAAATTTTTTGTTCTAGTTCTATGAAAAATGCCAGTGGTAGTTTGATAGGGATTGCATTGAATCTGTAGATTGCTTTGGGAAGTAGAGTCATTTTCACAATGTTGATTCTTCCAATCCAAGAACATGGTATATCTCTCAATCTATTTGTATCATCTTTAATTTCTTTCATCAGTGTCTTATAATTTTCTGCATACAGGTCTTTTGTCTCCTTAGGTAGGTTTATTCCTAGATATTTTATTCTTTTTGTTGCAGTGGTAAATGGGAGTGTTTCCTTAATTTCTCTTTCTGATTTTTCAACATTGCTGTCTAGGAATGCAAGTGATTTCTGTGTATTAATTTTGTATCCTGTAACTTTACCAAATTCATTGATTAACTCTAGTAGTTTTCTGGTGGCATCTTTAGGATTCTCTATGTATAGTATCATGTCATCTGCCAACAGTGACAGCTTTACTTCTTCTTTTCCATTTGTATTCCTTTTATTTATTTTTCTTGTCTGATTGCCATGGCTAGGACTTCCAGAGCTATTTTGAATAATAGTGGTGAGAGTGGACATCATTGTTCTGTTCCTGATCTTAGAGGAAATGCTTTCAGTTTTTCACCATTGAGAATGATGTTTGCTGTGGGTTTGTCATATATGGCCTTTTTTTTTTTTAATTTTTTAATTTTTTAATTAATTTATTTATTTATTTTATTTTTGGCTGTGTTGGGTCTTCGTTTCTGTGTGAGGGCTTTCTCTAGTTGCAGCAAGCGGGGGCCACTCTTCATCGCGGTGCGCGGGCCTCTCACTATTGTGGCCTCTCTTGTTGGGAGCACAGGCTCCAGACGCGCAGGCTCAGTAGTTGTGGCTCACGGGCCTAGTTGCTCCGCGGCATGTGGGATCTTCCTGGACCAGGGCTCGAATCCGTGTCCCCTGCATTGGCAGGCAGATTCTCAATCACTGCGCCACCAGGGAAGCCCATATATGGCCTTTTTTATGTTGAGGTAGGCTCCCTCTATGCCCACTTTCTGGAGAGTTTTTATCATAAATGGGTGTTGAATTTTGTCAAAAGCTTTTTCTGCGTCTATTGAGATGATCATATGGTTTTTTTCCTTCAATTTGTTAATATGGACACCATTTGATTTTAAATGAGGTTATTTGATATAACTTGTTCTTGCTGAACTCATATTGTCCTAGGGATCTCTAATTAGTGTTAATAATTTTCAGTAATCAAGTGAGAAGTCTTATGCTATTTTGACATTAAAGTGACCAATTATTGAAACATACAGAGTGTCTCATCAAATCTTTAGCTGATATACAGTTGGGAATGACAGGATCTTAAGGCTGCAGAAAGGTCTGAATGGAGATGAAACAATAGGAAGGGAAACCTCCCTGTTTTTTAAGGAAAAGGATTGCTTTTTGGATCAGGATAGAGAAGCCTATTTTTGCCTATTCAATAGATTATAAAGGTATACTAATATTGCTTTAAAATGCATTTCTTTGATTACTAATGCTGCTGAATATTTTGTCCAAGTTAATTCTTAGTTTGATTACTTGTGCATATTTTTCTTATTAATTTGAAAATGCTCTTTGTACATTAAAAATAAATTTTTCTATATGCCATATATGTTGAAAATATTTATTCTTAATTTGCCAGTTTATCTTTAAATTCTTCCTATGTTGTATCTTGTGATACCAAAAACCTTTGAATTTTTTATGTAATCATTAATCTTTCTCTTTATAGTTCCTTCTCTAGGTCTCATATTTAGAAAGGTCTTCCTTTTGGTCTCCAAATTTATGTGAATATAATCTTACATGGTCTGTAGCAATATAATTAATATTTAAATATTTTCCTTTAACTATTTAAAATACTTGGATTATGTTTAAAATAAATGTGAAATAGGAACCTAACTTTATTTTGTCAAACATAAGTTGTTCAAATATCATTTACTGCGTAATCCATTCTTTCCCACCTTTTCATATGTTAAAAATTTTAGTTCATGTTTATGCTTTTTATTTTCTTGTTCTATCTATTTTGACATAAAGCTTTTATTATAGAAACTTAATGATATATTTTAATTACAATATTGATAGGATAAATTCACTATAATATTTTTATTTTCCAAAACATACTTTTACTACTATGCATTTTTTAATTTTAGAGGCGTTTTAGAATTTTTTAATTATGTTAACATTAACAACAACAAAAACCCTTAAGATAATTTCATTGGCCTTGCATCAAATTTTTAGATTAGTTTTGGAGAAGCATGACATCTTCAAAATGTTTATTCCCCTAATTTAGAAGAGGTCACCAACCTTTTGGGTATTCCAGACAGTCAATTTTATCCTCAATAAGAAATGATGACTCTGAGTTTCTACTTTAAATATTTTTTCTTGTTTTGCTTCTTATCAAACTTTATTAGCTATTACTTCCACAATATTAAATAATAGTAGGAAAATATACTCTCATCTAGTTTCTGATTTTAAAAAGAATTCCTTCAGCATAATATGATAGTTTATTTGAAACTGGTACATTTTAGTAAGTTAAGAAATTGTACTTCAACTTTATATTGAAAATTTAAGAAAAGATTGGCTTATATTGCATCAAATTCTACTTCAGCATCTACTCATCGGAGTTTATTTCCCCTTTGATCTAGTAATGAATCACCTCTGGAGCAATAAGATTTAGTTACTGTATTATTTTATAAAATAATGTTGGATTCAGTATGCTATGACTATTAATATGGTAATTTTACATAAAGGAGATTAATTTTCTTTTTTGTGTTATTTTTGTCGGATTTTGATATCTGGTATTTTGACTGTATTTAACCGTTGGGAAGAGTATTAGTTAGGCATCACCATAATAAAGAAACCATCTCTAAGTTAGTGCTTAAAACAGTAGCACATTATTTCTCATTAGTATATGAATTGGTTGGTTGGTTCTGCTGATCTGGATGTGTTCTGCTTATCTCAGCTAGGCTTGGTCATCATCTGGGGTCAGCTGGCAGGTCACCTGAGAGAAAATTGATGTAAGGTATTCTCAGTGGGGATGATTCCTCCCTGCCTCCAGCAACCTAGTCCAGGCATGTTCTCACGGTGGCGTCAGGGGCCCAAAGGAGAGAAAGTCGAACCACGGATGTGCCTTGGAAAGCTTCTGCTTGCATTAAGTTTGCTACTGTTCCACTGGCTGAGCAAATCACATAGCCAGGCCCAGAGTTAGCATGAAAAGGCATTATCATAGGGCATATAGATACAGAGAGGTGTGAGAAATTGGGGGAAATAATACAGTCAAACCACAACAGAAAAAATTTCTTCTTTCCTATTCCTTGCAATTTTTAAAAAATAGTATAGGGATTATCTGTCCCAAGTTAAGTTCTCAAGTCTTCTTAACACAGTTTTGGCTGTGTACACCTTCTTTAAAAATTGAATTCTTTTCATAAAGATTTTTAAATACCTTAACATATTTTTGTGCCTAGACTTTTCTTAATGAAAAAAAAACTTCTTTGTGGCTGTGATAATATTTCATTCCTAAAGTTTATTTTTAAGTTCCCTTCTCATTCTTAACTGGTCTTATAGGAAACATGTCTATTTTACTAATAATTTAAAAGAACCAGTTCTTAGATTTCTTTGTATTAGTTTTACTGTGCTCCTCTTTCTAATTATTAGTTTCTGACTTTTATAGGTTCCATTCTGTACCTTACAAAAAATTTATTTTACCATTCCTTCTGGCTTCTTTAGTGCAATGCTTATCGTTTATTTTAATTTTGCTGGACGTCAAAATCGCACTTACTTGAATATTCATTTGAGATCAGTTTGGCTTTACCCTGTAAGTTTTGATTTGTAGTCCAACATTTCTATTTTCCAAATATCTGAGATAACCTTTTATATCAATCTTTTTGTAAAGATCTTTATTTATTTATTTATTTATTATTATTTTTTTATTTATTTTTATTTTTGGCTGTGTGCGGTCTTCGTTTCTGGGCGAGGGCTTTCTCTAGTTGTGGCAAGCGGGGACCACTCTTCATCGCGGTGCGCGGGCCTCTCACTGTCGCGGCCTCTCTTGTTGCGGAGCACAGGCTCCAGACACGCAGGCTCAGTAGTTGTGGCTCGCGGGCTTAGTCGCTCCGTGGCATGTGGGATCTTCCCGGACCAGGGCTCGAACCCGTGTCCCCTGCATTGGCAGGCGGATTCTTAACCACTGCGCCACCAGGGAAGCCCAAAGATCTTTATTTAAATCATCTATTAGTAGTTTTTAAAAATATATCTGTTATTAATACCTATTATTGCATTTTTGTCACATAATGTGAACTATCCCATTTATCTATTTGGTAACTTGCTCCGAATTTCAGAATATATGTAGTTGTTTTGGTTGACTAATATAAAGTTAATGTTCCATAAATGCTTAAAAATATGCTGTATTCCCTGTGGAATGTACATTTATTTTATAATTAGTAATTGAATTATGTGAATTATAACATTATTTAAATTGTTCATATAGTTATTTTTATGTTATCAGTTATAGATAACTAATGGTGTTTAAATTTTTCTACCCCATATTCATTTCTGTCCATATCTGTTTGTGTATATCTCTCTTCATATGTATTTCTTTATGTCTCTTGCATTTCTAATATTTTTACTTTGTATATGTGTGCTCCTTTTTTTATGTATAAAGTTTCATCAGCTGTATTTTTGTAACGCTTTACCATATTTAATAATTTTCTTCAAATTCTATTTTGTCTGACATAACTACTGCTATACGAGCTTATTTTTAATTTTTTAGTAATAATAATATCTAACATTGACACTGTGGAACATAAACAGTTATTAATAATAAGTCATTAATAAGTTAGTAATAATAACAGTTATTATAATAAGTTAGTAATAATAATAGCTAACATTATTGACACTGTGGAACATAAACAGTTATTAAATATTTTACATGCAATGATTCATTGAGTCCTCACAAGAACCTTATGAAGTAAGTATGATCATTGTTCCATTTACCGAGGTATAAAGCTGAAGCAGAGGGAATTTATGTAAATTGTTGAAAGTCACAAAGTTGATAAATAGCAGGGCTGGAATTTGCCAGGCTATCTGCCTCCAAACAGGTTTTTAGAAACTATATTCCATTCCTTCTTTTTTTATATACTGCTTTGTTTCATAAGCATTAAGTAATTTCCCCCTCTGCTTAAGTTCACTAAGTCTTTACATGGCTGTGTCAGATCTACTAATAAGCCCATCAAAGGCATTTTTCATCTCGGTTCCTGTGTTTATTATTATTAATCTTATTATTCTTATTTCTAGAATTTCCATTTGATTATTTCTAGTACAATCCATCTCTCTGTTGAAGTTTTCCACCTGTTCATGCACATTGTCCAGTTTTTCTGTTAGAGCCGTCATCGTATTAATCATGGTTAGCTTAAATATCCTGTCTTTTACTTCCACCATCTGGGTCATATCTGCATCTGGTTCAGTGATTGGTGTATCTCTCGACAGTGGGGTTTTCTCTGGCTTTTCTATGTGTCTTATAATATTTGAATGGGAGATGAACATTGTTCATTGTTTGAACATTGTTCAAAGAGATTAGAGACTGAGGTAAATAGTATTTATGCCTGGAAATGGGCACACCTCTTCTTCTGCTAGGCTTTTATTGTGGGTTGTTACATCAATCAAGTCAAGAGTCAGTCTCCCTTGATTTAGGCTTTGTTGTTATTTGTTGCACTCAACACACCACAGGCTTCAAATCTTCTCATTGATATCTTGTACTTAGGTTGGGGGTTGATCACCAGAGAGAATTTCTCACTGTTCCTCAACATTAGATTTTCCTGTGAGCTTCTGCCTTCAAGAGTATACTTTTATACTATGGCCCCTCCCTCAATGGTAGAGAGCTATTACTTGTTATTCAACACTTGTTACTCTGGTCTTGGAGGGCATGGGAACCATTCTTAGGCTTAGGCTTAGGCCGGCCCTGTGTCCCTGGATTGAGTATGTGCCTTTCTCAGTGATACGGCCCGTCCTACTCAGAGCAGCCTCAACTTTGCCTTAAACTTTTGGCAGGCTTTATGCTCATTCGAGATTTTACCCCTCCTGTAGTAGTTGGATTATTTTTCTTTTACCTTTTTCTCCATTTCAGTGGGTTTTCACCTGTGCCTGGGACAACAGGGTTTGCTGTCCCTCTCACAGTGACTTAAGGCTTTTGTTCGATAAGGGATGTAGGGGAGAAAGATCTGGGTGAGCCTTTGTCCCTTTCCCACAACAGAGGCTGCTTCCCTCCCTAGGACTTTGTCACTGACAGTCTTCTCTGGTGTCTTGCTCTGTCCCCAGTCTTTCTTGTAAACATTTGGTGAGGTCCACGAAAGAGCCTGCAAGTTGGGTGCAAACAGTGTTTGTGTCTGTGGCCACCAGCAATTCTCGACTCTCCTGAGTACACTCTTGTGCTGTACATCCTGCAGGTTCTACACTCTCATGCAAGCTCACACTTGCTTTATGCAATTTTTAAAAAAAATTAGCAGAAATCTTCTTGTTTCCTTTTATGGTGACCTTGCTTTACTTTCGTGTTGTATTCCAGCTAAGTCAGTACTCATGTCCCTCTCTGTCCTTGGAGGAGCCTGGTTTTCCTTATATTTCAGGGTCGGAGACTGACCTGAGACCTCAGCTCTCTGATAGGGTTAAGACAAGTTATGATTTTGTGGATTCCTGGCTTTTATTCTTGTTTCTAACTTTTTCCGTCCTAAGCAAAGGCTGGAAGTCTAATTCATATAAATGAAAATACCTCTGTCAATATTATGGTTTTTTCTTCCTAATTCTTGTTTTGTTGTTGCTGTTGTGTTTGCACATTTGTGTTCTCTTTTTCACAATGTACATAATTTTCTTCTTTTATGATTTAGAATATACAAATCCTGCTTTTAATTTATCTAGAGAATGTATTTAAATTTATTTAACATAAATTAATATACCTTAATTACAAAATCTCATACTGAAACAATTATTTTTGTTTCTCTTCATGCATGAAAATTAAGGTGCCCTTTATTTCTTCATTTCCTCATTTTCAAATCTATTTTTGGAAGAAAACATTAGTTGATAGATACTATCTCTCTCTCTCTATAGGTATCTCTATAGATACGTATAATGTAAAAATATTACTTTTAAGAATTTTTCCCTTGCATTTAATTTTGCAAAGATATTGATACATTTTTCTTAAGCCTAGCTCCATATATGTACTTACTTCCCAACTTCTCTTCCAATCCCTTTATACTTTTATATTTTCCATTCTTTGGTTCTGGATTTTGATTCATCCCACAGTTATCTAAGCTGAATTCTCTTGTCAAAGGAAGAGTATATAAAGGGTATATAAAAGAATATATAAAGAGTATATAAAGGGTATATATTCATTGGGATTTGAGAATGTTTTCTGGTTGCCTTTTCTCATGAATAATGATTTGGCGTTCTTAGTGTTTTGTTTTGTTTTTTTAATCTGAAGACATATATACATTTTTATCTAGCATTTGCTTCAAAGGAGAAGAAAACTTAAGGTATCTTTGTATCTGAAACTAGTTTTATTTTTAGTTTCTTTGCAGATAATCTGTTTTTTATGCTTAGATGCAAGAAGAAAAATTTTTATTGCTTGAGAATAAAAAATAATTACCAGATTAGATATAAAAATGGGCTTTTTAAAATTCAATTTTGCCTGTGACTTGGTGAAAATCTTTGCTTATATAAATGATCTTTCTTGGTGTAGAAAATTTTTCTACCATTATTTCTTTAAGTATTGAACTTATTTTCATTGACTTAGTTTTTTCTGGAAAATCTCAAAGTCCTAGATTACATATTTGTATCTACAGGTCATATTTTTCATTATTTTCTTCTTTTGGCCACTTGCTTTGCCTTCCCAGAGAGTTTTTAAAATTCATTCATTAGGTAACTGATTTAATAATCCTGATATGTCATTTATACTCTTTACTATTTCCAATTTTAATTTTTACTCTATAGTTCAAGTTTTTCTTTTTTGCCTTCTGTTTTCATATCATCTCATCTTTTGTATCTTTACCTTCTTTCAGCCTGTCCTCTGTCCTCTCTTCTGGTTCTTTAGTAATGTTTCACCTAGCCTTACATTGTTTAGAGAACATCAATCAGATCGTAGTATGAAATTTTTATCTAATGCAGTCGGAATATTTAGGTGAGGTATGCACTGCTCTGAGACTTAAGGGTGATTTTCCATTTCTGTAGGGTGCGGTGTTTTTGTTTGTTTGTTTGCATTTGTGCAAACTATCCAGAACCAATCTTCATTTTTGTCAGCAGATAAGGAAGATGAAACATCCTTAACTTCCCCTACAGTTCATTTGGTTATGGTCAACGTTTCTTTCTCAGATCTAGGGTCAAAGATCAAATTGGTATGCTCATCATTTAATTAAATCTACCACACCAAGTGGGCATTCCACTTGTATGTGGTTTTTGGACTGACTTAACTTAGTTGGTCTAGTTATGGCAGAGCATTTATTCCTAACACCACCTGGTGTATGCCACGTCATTAAATAACTAAGTCTTCCAAAATCAAAACCTTTGTCACTTAACCATTTCTATTTTCTTAAACTTGCCATGGTTCCCGCTTTGAGTAGTAGTCTCTGAATATTTGTAGAAAGAGAAACTGAGAAGGCAGACATAGAAGGGCAAGACAAGGCTCTAGTTATTAATGCAGGTAATTCTCATATAGCTCAGGATGGTTAACCGCTTTTCTGGTCCATATAGCTCTTGCAGCCTAAAATTAGTCATAATAAAGGGGGTTGTCTTGTATATAGAGAATCAAAGTATATTTATAGCTTTCTTGTGCTAACTTGAAAAAGAATATGTATGTCTGATAAAGACATATATTTAGAATAACTATTATGTCCTAAATGTTAGCTATAGACAAAAGGACTATATAATGTAAAAAGAATCAAAATATATTTATACTTTCCTTGGACTAATCTGCCCTGTTCTGGATATAAGTATGAAATGTGAAATATACAGATGAAGTATATGCTTTTGAATTCATCGCTAATATCAATTTAGTCAATAGAAATTCTACAAGAATTTATCATATATCCTTTTCCTGACTTGAGTTATAGGGCTTGTGGCATTAAAACAGTTTTTTGTTGTTGTTGTTAAAATCATTGTGTACCTTTCTAAAATGGAAACTTGGAGGAGTTGTATCAGAGCTAGCTAGTGTTAAATTAAGTCTCAGTCCCAGTCACTATAAATTAAGTCCACCAATTCATGCCATCTCAAAAGTTTAGTTATCTCTTTCTTTACCTTAAGTTTAATACTTTTTTCTAATGTTTAGAACTCTATAATTGTTTTAAAACAAAAATAACTAATTTATTTCTTAAATGTAATTAATCTTATGATTGAAATAAGGAAGTGCAAAAATGAAAAATTATTCTGAAAATGCTACCATGTGTTTGAAAGAAAAGCACAGCCATGAGAAATAAATAGAATAAATTAATTAATACAGAGCAAATTGTGCCAGACAAAGCTGGTTGCTTTTTTGATAACTGTACAGCCTTAATAAATGAACAGAGTGGAGTAGATGTAATGCATCTTGACTTCCAGCAAAGTACTGGAGAAAATGCCATGTGAAATTCTGATTGCAAAATTTATTTGAGTTGGCTTGAAAAACACTATAATGTTTAAGTGAAATGTAAGCTGGTTGAAAGGACATACAAAGAAGATTGTTGATTAATGTCAGTGAACTAATGAACTGAGTGAGCTCTTCAGTTAAATATCATAGGTGTGTGTCTTAGGTTGAATTTCCACTAAATGTTTCATTATCTTTTGGAAAAAGAATAACATGAGGTTGATTGAATTAGAGCAGATAATTTATCAGGGGACACCAGTGATTACAGAAACTATATAAAGACATGAATGTATTTTGGAGAAAAAATAAGAAAATAATACAATTTTATTTAAAGATTCCATCTTTTCACCACAGAAGGGAATTCTATGAAGTGTCAATGCTTAAAGACCTTCAAACTATGGAACTTCTCAAGACAGAACACACAGTTAACTAAATAATGTCTCAGTAAGGCAAGAACACCAATTCAACCCAATTAGTATCTATAATTTATCCAAAATGAGAAAGTGATGGTGAATTTTTAGCTAGACGGTGTGGTAAAGTTGTAACCATTACTTAGCAGAAATATGAAATGTAACTGGAAAACTGGTAATTCCAGAAACTTTGTGGCAGAACAAGAGAGGAAGAATTTTGAGGAAGGGGAGGTAAATACATTCTTAACCACGGGAAATTTTTGATAAGACTAGAGACACTTAAAAATTACTTTTAGAAATAAAAATGTTTTAATATATCCAGATAAAATATGGTTAAGTGTAAAAATAAACCTTTTCAAAATAGGTGCTTCCTAGAAAATGCTCTTGCATTTTAAAATTAGTTTTCTATCACCGCATTAATGTATACACAATGCCATTCTCTTTTTCTTAGAATAAATACATTATAAACATAAAGAGCATCTTTAGCAGAATCAAGGTATTTTCCACTTTAGGAAAATAAGGTTATGAAAATGTAATCCATCCATTTGTTCCAAATTAGCATCCCAGATAGTCATCTCCAATGCACATTCTCTTCATGCTGCTTTGCAATCTGGCACAAAAGCCTATTGATTCTGTTTCTGAAATGTATCTCAAGTGCTTTCCCTTTCTGCTAATTCTCACTGAAATTTCCTTAGGTTAAGCCCAAATAATGTATCCTAGGACTACGCCTTCTAATTGATGTTCTGCTCCTAATCCTTTACCCTACCATTGACCTTCACATAAACAACAAATACATATATTTATCAAATACAGATCTTATTGTATTTTCTACGTAATCTCTCTAGCTTTCCAATACATAAATGAAAACCAGTTTTCTTTTAAGAGCATGCAAGCCTTCCCATAAGTTGCTAATCTCTCTCCTTGTCTGTAGCTTTCACTTAACATTCCTCGCCTTAGTACTACACACACAGACTCACACACACACACACACACACACACACTTCTCAGATGTTCAAGTCCCGGGGAATTGTTCACTGTTTCTTGAACACTTTATATACTGCATTTGCTCATGTTATTCTCTGAAACCGAGGTGCTCTTCCCTCTCTTTTCTACTTTAAAATTACCTGCATAGCTTTTAAGGCACAAGTCAAATATTACATTTTCTCTGTAGTTCTCCCTGATCCATACCCTTTTTCCTCATATCTTTTTATATGGAGCTCTATTACTGTGTGTGTCATATTTTATTATGTTTAATTATTTGCCATGTGTTATACATCTTTTAGGCTATGACTACCTTGAAGGCAGGACTGGATCTTATCTATCTTTATATCTCCAGTTGCTTGCATGGTTCTTGGCACACAGTAGATGCTCATAAACCTCTGATGAACTAAATTAATTTAAATGAAAGCCTTTGGTACATTTAAATGATATGAATGACCTGTAATTCTTTTATAATCATAAATATAGTTAAAGGATTAAGCAAAATGCATCTAGAACAAGGAAATAAGTGTGCAATATCCCCTACAATAAAATAAGAAGACACATTGAATTGTTGATTCAGAAAGCATTTATTGAGTCATTATTGGTACTGCATAAAGCCAGATAATTCCAAACTAGAATTTTTTTAAATACATATGTTTTCCTATCAAAGACAAAAAAGCATTATATCTTTCAAGAGTATTAGGGATGCTTGAAGTAAACTCATTCAAAAGTTTAAACAGAACCTTGCTGGATTATATAACTAGGAGGGCAGCAGGCACCCGGTACAATTGAATGTGGGAGCTCAAGCAATGTCATTAGGAAACTGTCCATCTTTCTCCCTTACTCAGCTCTGTTCTTTCCTTTGGCTTCCTTCTCAGGCAGATTTTCCACATGTGGTGACAGAACTACAACTCTAGACCCTGTCCTCATATTTAACAATCCCAGCAAAAAGGGAATGCCTCTTACCCAATTTTTCCAGAAATTATCTAAGGGATGAATGGAAGCTCTAACTGGCCTTACTTGAATCACTTCCCCATCTTTAAACCAATCATTCTGGTCAGAGGATGGACTTGTCTGATCTTTCAGGTCTAGATTCACAAGCCAAATACTGAGGCAGAGGTAAGTATCACAACAACTAAGAATAGAGGTGGTGTGGTGCCCAAGTAGATGGTGTAAAAATGAAACAACAGCTAATGTACACACATTAATTCATTTAATCCTCATAACACTGTGAGGGAGGTGATACTGAGCTTCCCAGTTTACAGTTAAGGGGACTGAGACACAGAGAGGACAGGAGAGTACTCAACGTCTTTCTCAGCTATAAGTGACCAAGCTAGGATTTTAACTCTACTCAGTCTGGCTCCAAAGCCTGGGCCCATAATAGCCAGGCTATATTTTAAAAAATTATAAATATTATAATTCCAACTAAGTTAGGAAATTATAATAAATTCTACACTTAAAAGAGACTGTGCTTTACTTTCTATTTTTGTATGTATTGATATTAATGTACTTATGCTATATTTCTTTTCTAATTAAAAGGTACATATACACTTTACATTTTAAGGTGCATATAAGAGATGACCCCTGCCTTCACCACCCTCATTGTATACTATTAAAGAAACACAAGTAAGCCATGGTAACAATACAGTGTAACATAAGATAGCAATATATAAATGTGAAAGATCTCAGGAGTGATTCATCTTCCAAAGAATGTCAAAGAAAGTTTTATAACAGGAAATTAATTTTGAATTTGGTCTTCAAGGAATTTGGCAACTAGAAAAGACTTAGAGGAGGACTTTCCAGAAAAATGGAACTATGCATGTGCACCTGACAATGGGAATTATTCTAAAAATTATTTTTATCATTACTCTGACCTCTTCCTGTATTCTGCTGCCCTGGCTATAAATTTCTCCTTGTTGATCCATCTTCTCTTGCATTCCATGACTACATATCCTCCTTTTCTCCATTATTCTTGAAATCTTAATTCTTTTATCAATTGCTTCCTCTTTCTTTTCCTCTTCTCTTTGAGGCTTCGTCATTGGTGGAGGATTCATTTAATTGCCTCCTAAATGATTTCCGTGCCTCTAGTGTCTTCTTCCTTCATTTCATTTCCACTCTGTTTCCAAACTAATCTTCCATAAATATTGCTTTCTTCATGAATGCTGTATGCTTAAATAGCATTAGAATCAGACACACCTTTTTGTGATACAATGGCAGATACTACATACCTGGTTATATGACCAGGGGAAGGTAGTAACTTTTGAGAGCCTCACTGATAATGCCCAGTTTGTTAGATAATTATGAAAATATGTTTAGAATATGGATAACTCCCAGCCCGTACTGATCATTTGATAGGTGTTTAATATGTAAGTAGGCAGTACTCTCCGTGAGTATATTACTAACCAAAGCCCTCCAAAAAGCCATCACATTCCTTGTTAGGCTTGGTGGTGGGCACATGGGTGTCCACTTGAAAAGATACACTCTTTCTAACTTCATCTTAAACCCATCTCCTAAGCCTTCAGAGTCCTTGATATTCTTTTCCTACCTCTGCATTCAGCCTTGTTTCCCTTCATTTCCCCACAGGAACTATTTTTGCTGTCTCTTTAATCCCATCCTTAGCTCAGAACTTGCTAATATTTATCACACTTAAACCTGGGGTTTTGCTTCTGCTATTCTTCAAACTAGAATTTTCTGCCATCTTTTGTTCTTATTCACTCCATGCTTGTAGTTCAAATAACACCTCTTTCCTAATTTTTTTTTTCCCCAAAACAACCTAGAAAAAACATTTCCTTTCTTTAATTTCATTTCTGCACTGGCAAATGGTAACATGATTTATCAGTTTAATCTCTTCATATTATAATGCAGTAACCATTCATTTATGTCAGTGTACAGTGCAGTTATGTAGAATGTGACTTGTTGACTTATGCTCATTTATCATCTTTCCAACAACATGTTATAAACTATGGACAGGAGCAATGTCTTACACATCTTTGCACTCCAAGGGGCCTTATTCTTAATTAATGGATCTTGTTTATTTCCCCAGAATCTTAATTGACATAGAGAATATGAATTCTTCTGTAAGTGAATCTTTGCTGCAGTAGTTAGCCTTAGCAGCGTTGCTCACACAGAGAATTAGCCTTAGTACCTAAAGCAACCACTGGATATAATTAACTAACTTCTCTCCTATGAGTCTTGACTGGTACTGGTGGTAATATGTACCACTCCTGGGAGAATTGAGAAAATGGTACTAAAATTATTCTTTTGTTCTTTAATTCAAACGAGGAATGCCAGTTGGGGAAGGCTACTAGAGTATTTAGCAAATAGCTTTTTAAAAAATAATAGTAAAAGTATTGGCAAGGAAATAGATTTAGAAATGCTTGAAACAATAGCTCAGTTTTCGAAGATTTATCTATACTACAGAAGGCTTATTAGGATAGTTTCATGCTGTCATGCACTGTCTTAAGTGGCAAATTGTTGTTTCCATGCCAATTCTTGGTTTAAAACCCTCCATGCATCTATTATATATCACTTTCCACTTAAATACTTGGGACAGTTAGATTGCACTGTCAAGTCAGGTCATTATAACTCCAACAGATGTTGTCATGTAGATGAAGAAAATTCATTTTAAATGATATCATTTTTAATGTGTTTTTCTTTGTGCCTAAGGATGGCAATACTATGTCATATTAGCTTTTCAAGTTCAGGTTCCAATCAGTGCAGCATGTTTTGATTAAATCATGTCACCATTTCAGATTCAGTGCAGGATAACAATGGACCACATGTGAGGAAACATTAATAGCAGGAATGCTCAGGTGTGCTGGTTGTTTCATGCTTAATAACCCTTCATGTTATCAATCAATCTGTAAGAGAATAATTGGTGTGTAAGCTGAGGAAATAGGACAGTCAGGAATTGTACTTATCTTAAATACAGGGGTGCAAATATAGCTGGGTCAATATTTATTTGGTTAGTATGCCCTAACTAATGATTTGAGTTTTGCCAGATAGTATCTTGTTTAACTTTAAAAAGAATATATGATTTTACCTTTCCTTGACAGTTAAGAGTCAGCCAGTTGAAATCTCCCATGAAGCCCTCCCTAAATGCATCCCTGGAGATTACCCTATCCGAAATGGGTGGTTTTCATTCTGGTCATGAATAAATTCATATATATATTCTATGCTTTATAACAATATATATATAAATTCATATATATATATATATATATAGTCTATGCTTTATATCGATAGCTCCACTTTTGTTTTGATAAATTATCCTAAAGTATTCCTCTCATAAATACTGGATCAGTTGTTTTCTACTTCACGTTTCACATTGAATATGTGTTGGGAGACAGTTTTTCCTGAGTCTCTAGTGTTTTTGCACCTTTTATGAACTGAGGCACTGACTGCCTTTATTTTAAACTATTCTTTCAAAAATGTTTGTATAGTAAACAGCCTTGGAAGATAGAAATAGTGTCTTTCTCCACAGCAAAGGTCAGATTTGTTTACTGTCCGATATAATAAAAATGATGTCTCCCTCAGGAGCAAAGGGCAGGCAAGCTTATTGCCTGTTGTAAAAGATTTGGGTTTCCTAAGCTCAGGGTTTCTCTCCTGTAATGCAACATACTGCTTATGTAGGCCTCTCCTGGCCCTCTTTGTATCATACTGTGGAAACTGGGGCTTGAGGAACAGGTACCAAGGCAGATACTGCTATTGCTATGGGAAGTAGTATCTGACCCAGGAATATGTCTTCTGCTAACATCATGAAATTGTGGCAGGATAATGTTATCTTGAAGATAGGGTCAAATCTGAGACCCTTTACAGTCTTGACACTGTGTTGCTCAGGTTGTTGTGTTTTCTTTTGAATCCTCGGATGTATAAATATTTTGGCCTGAGGGCTCATATTCATCTGAGAATGTGCTTTTCTCATAATGTGTAAGAGATAGTCACTTTAGTCTCTGTTGTTCTTGGTAGGTTCAAGGCTTAGAAAAGTGATGAGCCCTGGGCAAGAGAACGCCACATGCCACAATACTACACTTAGTCACTTTTTGTCACCACATCAAAGAAAAATTGTTAAAATCTTTAAGGAAGAAGAAGTTCTTGGGATGGGAATTATCACTGGGTTGTAAATCTCCTAGTCCTGGAGGTCTAGAGGGGGAAATTATGAGCAAGTAAGTGTATAAAGCTAGTCAACCTCTATCTCTGTTTTTTTATTCCATATCCCAGCAGAACTTTTGTAGTGTTCTGCTATTCTTTGCACTGTTCCACCCCCAATAAATTAATCTGTGCTGTGAGTAACTACATCAGATTTCTGCAAGGAAGACCCAGGCAATGCTATTCCAAGTCAAAACATGGAAAAGGCAGGAGCTGAATTTAAAATGCTTTGATCTCTTAATTTATTGTTGCTTTCTGTTGCCCTTTTCCCAGACTGCACCTACATATATTCTAGACGTACCACTTCAGTATATGCTCACCTTTCCCCGGAGTTCTCCACAGTGCTGTTATATACTTGTCTGGAATCTATGTTTCACTCTGTAGCTTCCCCAGGGTTGATTCTAGGGCAGGAAACCAGAGCACTTACTATTTCACCACCAAATATGGTTAAATCATGAGTAATAATGATATATTCCTTTGTAAAGGATGGTGATGAACCAATTTATCTTCTTTGTGAAGACAAAACCTACCTCAGGTTAACCACATAATTAATGAAGAAAAATAGGGTTTTAATTCAAATATTCCTCATAACTAAGAAGAAATGATATAATTGAAACATTGGCATTTTGTCATCACTAATTACATTAGTTCGCTAGGGCTGCCATAACAAAGCACCACACACTGGGTGGCTTAAACAAACAATTTATTTTCTTACAGTTCTGGAGGCTGGAAGTCCAAGATCAAGGTGTCAGTAGGTTTAGTTTCTTCTGAGGCTTCTCTCCTTGGTTTGAAGATGGCCACCTTCTTACTGTGTCCTCACGTGGTCTTTCCTCTAAGTGCTTGTATCCCTGGTGTCTCTCTGTATATCCTAACATCCGCTACCTCTAAGTACACCAGTCTGATCAGATTAGGGACAATTCATATGACTTCATTTAACTTTAATTACCTCTTTTAAAGACCCTTTCTCGAAAGCAGTCACATTCTGAAGTACTGGGGATTAGGGTTTCAATATATGAATTTTAGGGCAACACAGTTCAGCCTGCAACACTAATGAAGGTAATAAATGAACATCAATAGTTGATAATATTACTAAGAGAGTAGGAGACAGACATTATGTAGCTTTTGTTTAAAGTACACAACAGCAAATTCTTGCCAAATATTACACTAAATTAGATCAACCCTCTAGATTTACCAATTTACAGAAAATACAATGGGCAAAAGGACATGTTAAGTGATACAGAAGGATTCATCACAATCCAGACCCTGGGAAACTACAGAAAATGTAATTCATTTTTCTTTGACACATAGATTGTAGGAACAGATGAAGACAGGTAATGGAGAATCCTTAAATAAAAAGACTCGAGAGACATATTAAATATTGTGAAATATGGATCCTAATTTGAATAAATAAAGGCAATTAGAATACAAACTGTATTTGATAATTTTGAGAAATTATAAATTTTAGGGAGCATGATAATGGCATCATGACTGTGTTTTAAAAAGACCTCTTAATTTTCAGAGATATATACTAAAATAATTAGAAATAAAATTATATAATGTCTGGCGTTTATTTCAAAATAAATTAGACAGGGATGGTAGCAAAAAAGAGTAGGGGTATAAATAAACAAGGTGGAAAATGAGTTAATAATTGCTTAAGCAGAGTGATGAGTACTTAGGTTCATGATTCAATTCTCCATATATATATTTGAAATTTTCCATAATAAAAAGATGTAAAGTTTTATACTGGCATTTTAAATTTAGTATATTTAGTAAAACGTATTTGGTACATCTTTTTAGTTATTTTTCCTATGGTAATGATGCATTTTGATGAATCAATCTGTCTCTTGGGTTTTCCTTATAAGGTTAATTATGTGCATTGGAGAGCTGGCTGAGGTTAGGAGAACAAGCTCTGGTTAGAGGGAGGTGATTCTGCTCTCCAAGCTAACTACCTTATACGAGTATTAAACTTTGATGTTACCCTCATTAGCACAATACTCTAGTCACCTGTGGTAACCTGTCCAGGTGTTTCTCTGATAGTGTTCAGCTCAATAAATTGAGACTTCACACAATAGTGCTTGTCATTTTATGCCCTCCTGTCCCAAATATATTTCAAAATATGTCCAATGCAGCTTTTAGTTTGACTGCATAAAATATTGTAATAACACTTTTGAGAATTGAGATGATGTTTGAAGTGTTTCGGGAATCTTTTCCCTCTGGGTTAGAAAACAGCTTTACCAGAACCAAAATTAATGTGAAAATCTACAGTTTCTATTTCACTTTCCACAATAACATTGCATTTATTTATTTTTTATGGTGTATATTATTTTAATGACTTAGTGATTAATAATCTCATTACATATAAAAGTATATGTATTTCTTGTTTTCTTTTAACATCTTTATTGGAGTATAATCGCTCTACAATGTTGTGTTAGTTTCTGCTGTATAACAAAGTGAATCAGCTATAGTATACATATATCCCCGTATCCTCTCCCTCTGTGTCTCCCTCCCTCCCTCCCTATCCCACCCCCCTAGGTGGTCACACAGCACAGAGCTGATCTCCCTGTGCTATGCGGCTGCTTCCCACTAGCTATCTGTTTTACATTTGGTAGTGTATATATGTCCATGCCACTCTCACTTCGTCCCAGCTTACCCTTCCCCCTCCCCGTGTCCTCAAGTCCATTCTATAAGTCTGCGTCTTTATTCCTGTCCTGCCCCTAGGTTCTTCAGAACCTTTTTTTTTTTTTAGATTCCATGTATATGTGTTAGCATACGGTATTTGTCTTTCTCTTTCTGACTTACTTCACTCTGTATGACTGACTCTAGATCCATCCACCACACTACAAATAACTCAATTTCGTTTCTTTTTATGGCTGAGTAATATTCCATTGTATATATGTGCCACATCTTCTTTATCCATTCATCTGTCGATGGACACTTAGGTTACTTTCATGTCCTGGCTATTGTAAATAGAGCTGCAGTGAACATTTTGGTACATGACTCTTTATGAATTATGGTTTTCTTAGGGTATATGTCCAGTAGTGGGGTTGCTGGGTTGTATGGTAGTTCTATTTTTAGTTTTTTAAGGAACCTCCATACTGTTCTCCATAGTGGCTGTATCAATTTACATTCCCACCAACAGTGCAAGAGGGTTCCCTTTTCTCTACACCCTCCTCAGCATTTATTGTTTGTAGATTTTTTGATGATGGCCATTCTGACCAGTGTGGTGTGATACCTCACTGTAGTTTTGATTTGCATTTCTCTAATGATTAGTGATGTTGAGCATCCTTTCATGTGTTTGTTGGCAATCTGTATATCTTCTTTGGAGAAATGTCTATTTAGGTCTTCTGACCATTTTTGGATTGGGTTTTTTGTTTTTTTTTTTGTTTTTGTTTTTGATATTGAGCTGCATGAGGTGCTTGTATATTTTGGAGATTAATCCTTTGTCAGTTGCTTCATTTGCAATATTTTCTCCCATTCTGAGGGTTGTCTTTTCATCTTGTTCATGGTTTCCTTTGCTATACAAAAGCTTTTAAGTTTCATTAGATCCCATTTGTTCTTTTTTGTTTTTATTTCCATTCCTCTGTGAGGTGGCTCAAAAAGGATCTTGCTGTGATTTATGTCATAGAGTGTTCTGCCTATGTTTTCCTCTAAGAGTTTTATAGTGTCTGGCCTCACATTTAGGTCTTTAATCCATTTTGAGTTTATTTTTGTGTATGGTGTTAGGGAGTGTACTAATTTCATTCTTTTACATATAGCTGTCCAGTTTTCCCAGCACCACTTATTGAAGAGGCTGTCTTTTCTCCATTGTATATTCTTGCCTCCTTTATCAAAGATAAGGTGACCATATGTGTGTGGGTTTATCTCTGGGCTTTCTATCCTGTTCCATGAAGGACAAAAACCACATGATAATCTTAATAGATGCAGAAAAAGCTTTCGACAAAATTCAATACTCATTTATGATAAAAACCCTCCAGAGAGTAGGCATAGAGGGAACTTGCCTCAACATAATAAAGGCTATATATGGCAAACCCACAGCTAACATTGTTCTCAATGGTGAAAAACTGAAACCATTTCCACTAAGATCAGGAACAAGACAAGGTTGCCCACTCTCACCACTATTATTCAACATAGTTTTGGAAGTTTTAGCCACAGCATCAGAGATGAAAAAGAAATAAAAGGAATCCAAATCGGAAGAGAAGAAGTAAAACTGTCACTGTTTGCAGATGATATGATACTATACATAGAGAATCCTAAAGATGTGATCCTAAAGAAAACTACTAGCGCTAATCAATGAATTTGGTAAAGTAACAGGATACAAAATTAATGCACAGAACTCTCTTGCATTCCTATACATTAATGTTGAAAAATCAGAAAGAGAAATTAAGGAAACACTCCCATTTACCACTGCAACCAAAAGAATAAAATGCCTAGGAATAAACCTACCTGAGGAGACAAAAAGCCTATATGCAGAAAACTATAAGACACTGATGAAGGAAATTAAAGATGACAGAAACAGATGGAGAGATATACCATGTTCTTGGATTGGAAGAATCAACATTGTGAAAATGACTCTACTACCCAAAGCAATCTACAGATTCAATGCAATCCCTAT
The DNA here is from genome assembly GCF_949987535.1 of Balaenoptera acutorostrata. Classification (NCBI taxonomy): domain Eukaryota; kingdom Metazoa; phylum Chordata; class Mammalia; order Artiodactyla; family Balaenopteridae; genus Balaenoptera; species Balaenoptera acutorostrata. Next base: position 14,150,531 of record NC_080068.1, read on the forward strand.
CAAACTACCAATGGCATTTTTCACAGAACTAGAACAAAAAATTTCACAATTTGTATGGAAACACAAAAGACCCCAAATAGCCAAAGCAATCTTGAGAAAGAAAACGGAGCTGGAGGAATCAGGCTTCCTGACTTCAGACTATACTACAGAGCTACAGTAATTAAGACACTATGGTACTGGCACAAAAACAGAAATATAGATCAATGGAATATTGCATTTATAAAACATTCTAGAAAAAATGGATGATCTTCTGATTTCTTATGTATTAAATGAACAAGATATAATCTAAAACCAAATTGTTCTATGTCTACATTTTTATTACAGTGTATGTAATTTCAATTTTCAGGTCAAAATTGTAAAATTTTAGAAATTTTATAAGGGTTAACTTAATAGTTTAAAACTCAGATAACTTTCTGATTAAGATTAAATGAAATAATGAATGTAAATGCTCGTCAGTTTCAGGTACACAGTAAGCCCTCCATAAATGATAGATACCATGACTGTTATATTTTTTTTTCTCCAAATCACATCTTGGAGAAAATTTTAATCCTGACTATTTTCTTTACAGTGTGTCTTGAAAATAATCTAATGTGTTTAAATCCAGAGATGATTTTTTTACTTTAACCAACTTAATACCTCTTTAAATCGAATTGAGATTTTAATAAACTCCCAAAATGGTTTCCACACAAAGAAAAGCAGCTAACATCTCCAATTTTAGAAGAGGATTATACAGAAAGACTCAGTATAACGACTGAGTCAATATTCCTGAGAAATAAACCTTGTTAAAGCGGTATCATATAAAGGAAGGTTCTTATCTATTTCTCTATTAAGGATTCCATAATTGCTACTATAAGGTGATCAGCTTCTCCTAGGTTCATTTACTCTGGATTTTATTAATTTAGTATAATAACATTTTATACATTTTACCATATGGTTCACAAAATTCCTAAAGACATGTGATGGGATTCTGTTACTGACTTTTAAATGCATTTTTATTAAAGAGCTAGAGATATTCCTCAGAAAGGCATGGCTAATAGAATAATCTCAGTTTTAGTCTACCTATATTCTAAATTTTTATTCCAAATTTTGTGATACTGCCAAAGTGTCTTCTCTGCATATGTGTCTTTATTCTTTGGATTGAAGCTTTTATGTATCCGGTGTTCTACTCTGCTTTGACTTTGGGGAAAGGTTACAGTTTGTTTTTTCTGGGAGGACAAGCTTCCAGCTACAAATCATTTCCTTAGTTGAATAGAACATCTCTTTCCAAGACTTTTCTCTGTTAGGTCCTGTATGATTCCTACTATGTACAGAAGGGCAAGATTGATTAATGACTTCATCCTCAGTAACCTGTAATCTTAATTATTATTCACAAGGCAAAAATGATCCCTACTTATTGAATTTTTACATTAAGGAAAGATATCTTAAGTAATACATATTCTTTACATAGAGTATATGATAGGCAAACCTATAGAAAAATTATGTTGTCAGAGAAAGGTTTTAGTGTACATAACATAAATGACCAACTTTCATTAAGAGTTTATTCTATCTTTTTACTTGCTATTATAAATAAGACAAATTATATATCTAAATATAAAAGAATTACAGATCAACAAAAATGTTGACTGAATTAACATAGCGATAAAAGTACAGAATGTAAAAGTTATTCGAAAATATTTGAGGTGTGTATGCTTTTACTCACTCTGATTTTAGTATCTATGTCTGACTGCAGGTAATCACACATAGCTTATTCTTTCCCTTCCATTTTCTACAATTGGTTTTAGAAGCCAAACATAGATTAGACTAAAGAAGTAAGAGTTATTTTCCTACTGTTTTTCTCCATAGCAGATAAAAAGGTATATATGAAATGCATCTGGGTATGTCTAAGGAATAATAAACCTGTTCATACATTTATTAAACCAAGTACAATGTACTGAGAATAAAAAACAAATATTTGGATCAAAGCCATTTATTGGCTGTATGCTATATGTTAGTAATACAAAAGTTCTGCAGGTATTACAATGAGTAAAAAGATGATTCTGCTAGGGGAAATAGGCAAGTAAGTGACTAAAAACTAGATTAATTCCCCCCAGATAATAAGTACTACCGGAAGAGCAAACTCATCATTGTTTGACAAGTGCTTTCTCAATTCTAATTTAAGGAAATTTAAATCAGTCAATAATACAGAAAATCATTTGTCTCCAACGGATATGGTTTTCATAAACTTTTTCCCCAAAGAAATTGTGTTTTAACTAAATAGGCCTGATCAAAAACTTGATACTGGGAATTCCCTGGTGGTTCAGTAATTTGGACTCTGCACTTCCATTGCTGGGAGCCCAGGTTTGATCCCCAGTTGTTGAACTAAGATCCTGCAAGCCCCATGGCGTGGCCAAAAAAAAGAAAACAAGGTTGGTACTAAAGTGAGAATGTATTAACTCTGATCAGTACTGAGTTGAATGGTCATCCTCTACCCCCCAAAAAAATGTGTCCATGAACTATCCCTTGAAACTTGTGAATGTGACCTTATTTGGTAGAAAGGCCTTTGCAGGTATAATTAATATAAGGACTTTGAAATGAGGTCAGCATGGATTATCCAAGTGGACCATATATTCAATGACAAGTATCCTTAGAAAGATGGTGGGACATTTGAGACAGAGAAGGAAAAAGATGAGATGGCTATATAAAGACCTTAGAAGCAGAGATTGGAGTTTCACAGGCACAAGCCAAGGACTGCCTAGAGCCACCAGAAGCTGGAAAAGGCAAGAAAAGATTCTCACCTAGATGCTTTGGAGAAAGCACAGCCCTGATAACACCTTGATTTCAGATCTGTTCTCTGGAACTGTGAGAGAACAAATTTATGTTGTTTTAAACAGCTGAAATTGCAGTAATTTGTTACGGCAGCCATAGAAAACAAACCATGATCTATTTGCCTTATTTTGCAAAGCATAGACAATTTTGAAAGTGTTTCATTCACTACAAAGATGAAACTGCATGCAGAAATGTCTATATGAATTACAGTAGGGAAACATTTTTAATTTTTTTTTAAAAAGCTTATGATATAAAAGAAGCTATTGGGGAAAGAAAAGACTATCTCTCATGTATGTACATATATGTTCAACTTCCTACTGCTTTCTAGAAGCCTTGAAGGCTTCCAGTCAACTTCAGAGACAAAAGCAACCATTGACTGTCCATAAACCATGGGTTTCAATTATTTATTACTGAATAACAAAACAGCCCCAATATTACTGGCTTGAAACAAAAACTATTTTATTTCTAAGTGTTCCGTGGGTGTGTTATTCAGCCTGGGCTCAGCAGGGGTGGATCAGCTCTGCTCCACATGGTGTTGACTAGTATAGCTCAACTGGGGCAGAGGATCCAAGATGGCATCACTCATGTCTGGGGCCGTGGTGCCAGCTGTTGGCTGGGGTCCCTTAGTTCTCTTCCATGTGGCTTCTTTTTCTTTCCACATAGTCTCTCATTATTAAGTATGCTAGCCCAGCCTTTCTTAAAAACTTGATCATTGGCTTCCAAAAATAAGAAAAGAAAAGCTGCAAGATCTCTTAAGGCCCAGGCCCAGGACCAGAATCATGTATCATCCCTTCTGCCTCATTCTATTGGTGAAAGCAAGTCAGAGAGCAAACCCAGAGTCAAGGAGAAGGGAATGGACTGTATCTCTTGATGAAAGACTGTTATACACGCACAGGGCATAGGAGGAAGTATCTGTGGCTGTCTTGCAGACAAATTATTATACAAATTATTATACAAATTATAATATTATATATTATCTGCTTTTTCTAATCATTTCCTTTGATGAAGTCTAATCCTTTCTCACAGACTACCTCCCATCATTAAATACTGAGCACTTATAATTTATATCAGTCTTTTGGGAATTACGAATATACTACCTAGTGGAATTTGTTGTACTTTTTACCTTTTTTAAAATTTTGTTGCTTTGTCATGTCAAAAAGATCACACACTCTTGGAGGAGATAGATGATGTTCTATGTTTCCCTGTACCCCATAACACCAGCACAGCAGGTTTTTAATAAATAAGTGTCTTCCTGATTATAAGTGTTGAGTGATAGGAGAATAATGTGCTTAAACTATTTACAGTGTTGTATTAGCGTCCACTAGATTGTTTATTGCTAAATCTCTTGCAGAATATTGTGATTAGTTAGTCCTAACCTTTTCCAAATACCCCTGCATTTTCCCATGCTTATTATATATATGTGGTTATAGGTAATGATTGCCAATGGAAGTATATATGGGGAATCATATTTAGGAATATTAATTTTAAAAGAGTAGTTAGAAAAACACATAAATCCACAAAGTAGTATCAACTCTTTTTTGAAGTATGCTAGCATTTTAAAACATGCCTGATTTATGGAAGTCTCAATTGCTTAAATGTTTGCAATAGTTTACCATGAAATAAAAATTGTATTCAAAGCTAGTCAGAATGCTCAGAGGCATAATCAATCATTTGATGATTCACAGTTACCCAGGAAATCCAAGCACTCGATCCTCATTTTGAGCATAAAGAGGGAGCTGGAAAGGAAGAATTACACAGTGACCTAGACCAAAGTGTCATGTCAGCATTAGCATCAGATAAACTGATTGCAGTGGCTGATTGTACTGCTCATAGTGAGAGGTATTTGGAAAATTTGAATGAGAAATCATCTCTTGTCCATCACAGGAATGACAGTTGGTATATATCCAGTCATATTAAACAATTGTAGAATCACAAAGCTAGACAGGATTTTCTGAGATTAGCTGATTTATCCCTTGCCTTGAGATAAAATTTGCATGCCACAAAACCCTCGAGGCACTGAAATTTAATTTATTCTTTGAGAAAAATAAGACCCATTCATGCATTCAACAAATATTTGTTGTGTGTGAACCGTATAGGTGCTTGGTATGCATCAGTAAATAAAACAGGCTAAGATCTTTGCCTTTGTGGGACTTGCAGTTTAATAGGGGGATATAAATGATTCCATGAGTTTCCCCTTTGTCAATAACAATAATCCTTATTTGATTTTATATATATTTTAAATTGATTTGCTATCCACAAAATAGACCCAATCACTAACAAGTTGTGAATTGTGAGGAAAGAGTTTGGAATTCATTTATATTAAGAAACCATTTCACTTTCAGATGAAAACACTAAGATTCAAAAAGTCTGATTCTTACTTGGAGTAAAACCTTCAAACACCCAATCCAATGGTTTTCATTGTTTGCCCGTTCTTTCAAAAACATCTTTCTTTCCCTACATTGACTTAGTTATAGAATGTATTCATACAATGTAGCACAATGTCCATGTATTTTAGTTATAAATCTATTGGTCCATGTGACAGAAACCCAAACTGAATAGTTGAAACAAAAAAGGGAGTTCTGTTATAAGGAAATTTCAGTTTCTCAACGACTCCAAAACATGAATAGAGCTAAAGTGGGGAAATGAGCACTCAAAACCCATTAGGACTGTTAATATGCCCCTTTTTGTATCATTCTTTGAAAAGTATCTTATTGATTGAGGTCAGATAGACCTAGTTGTTTCTGGGGCTAAACTGCCTGAGTTCAAATCTTGGCTATTTCACTTGTTAGCTGAATGACCTGGAACAGGTCAATTAAGCTCTCCAATCTCAATTTTCTCACCTATTAAAATTAGGATAATTATAGTAGCTACATGGTAAGATTACAGCAAAAACGTAAGTTAAGGGGTATCTGAGATTTGGCACAATGCTTGTCCTACAGGAAGTCTTCAGTAGATGTGATCTACCATTATAAAATGAGACATGTCAAGAGCTGAGCTAGGGAGAGCTGCGCTGCCACAGTGTGGGAGTAGTTGATTAAGACAGCAAGTCAAACATATACACTACCAAATGTCAAATAGATAGCTAGTGGGAAGCAGCCGCATAGCACAGGGAGATCAGCTCGGTGCTTTGTGACCACCTAGAGGGGTGGGATAGGGAGGGTGGGAGGGAGGGAGACGCAAGAGGGAGGAGATATGGGGATATGTGTATATGTATAGCTGATTCACTTTGTTATAAAGCAGAAACTAACACACCATTGTAAAGCAATTATACTCCAATAAAGATGTTTAAAAAAAAAAAGACAGCAAGTAAAATGAAAGTAAGAATTAAGGCTTTATTCACTACGCCACAGGAAAAGCAAGTCTATAAAAAAAAAGTCCTGGCTTCTGTAATGTTCACTTTTTCCCTACAGAATGGCAGCAGGCGAGAGTCAAGTGTATCAGCAGAGATGGGGTGCGGAGAACTGTGTTGGTGCCAGGGGAACCCCGCTCAAGAGGCTCCTGCAGTTTTGTGGACCTGAGTGGGGAGTGGAGGGGAAGGAAGAAAGGAAGGGCTAGGAATGGAAAAGTATTGAGTGTTAAGTTAGAATGAAATAAAGCGTCCTCAAGGTTACCCCTTTCTGTGAATAGGATGTTCTTGGCAGGATGTTCTCGGAGCCCAGGGCTCTGATAGCGAAGCTTCTGAATGGAGGCTCCTGGGCTAACAACACAGATATTACATAAAAGTGTGGTCCCCCAAAGGGGTCTGAGTTCTTGACTGCAATTCCTTTCAGCAGGCCTGTCAGGTAAAGCCTTTGTAATTGCCTAAAAATCATACATAGGTTTATGGCCAGGGGCTGGATTCTCAAGAGGATCTCTGTTCTTAAGAGGGCTTTCTCCTAAATGGACTCTGTTTCATCCCCTAAAGTTTCAACAGTTTCTATTCCATGGGTATTTTGTGGTTCTCTCTCTAATGAGATAGAATACATACATGCCTTAAAAGGAGACCTGGAATATAAGAAACGCCTATCATAGGTTACATATTACTCTTATTATTGCTACTGTTGTTCTTGTTGTTATATAATTGTTCAAATTATAGCTCTAATATGACCACTTATTCTATTCTCTACAGTTAGGTAAGATCATCATTCCTCATACTGAAGGCTTTTGAAAAGCATTCCTCATATTGAAGACTTTTAAAAAGCATTCCTTGATCTTTATTATGCAGAGCTCACCCATCTCTACCCAGGAAGAATGAGTGTTGCAAATCCTCCTCATTACAAATTAAAAAAAAAAAAAAGCTCAGTTATTAGCTGGCAGCACAGTGTCTTGGCTATATAATTGAGATCCTCATTTAAGGCATCATTTAAGAAACAGTCAATGATCACTGTAAGATGTATTGTTTCTTTTTTTTTTTTACATCTTTATTGGAGTATAATTGCTTAACAATGGTGTGTTAGTTTCTGCTTTATAACAAAGTGAATCAGTTATACATATACGTATGTCCCCATATCTCTTCCCTCTTGCATCTCCCTCCCTCCCACACTCCCTATCCCACCCCTCCAGGTGGTCACAAAGCACGGAGCTGATCTCCCTGTGCTATGCAGCTGCTTCCCACTAGCTATCTATTTTACGTTTGGTAGTGTATATATGTCGATGCCACTCTCTCACTTTGTCCCAGCTTACCCTTCCCCCTCCCCGTGTCCTCAAGTCCATTCTCTACTAGGTCTGCATCTTTATTCCCATCTTGCCCCTAGGTTCTTCATGACCTTTTTTTTTTTTTTTTTTTTTTTTTTTTAGATTCCATATATATGTGTTAGCATACAGTATTTGTTTTTCTCTTTCTGACTTACTTCACTCTGTAGGACAGTCTCTAGGTCCATCCACCTCACTACAAATAATTCAGTTTCATTCCTTTTTATGTCTGAGTAATATTCCATTGTATATATGTGCCACATCTTCTTTATCCATTCATCTGTTGATGGACACTTAGGTTGCTTCCATGTCCTGGCTATTGGAAATAGAGCTGCAATGAACATTTTGGTACATGACTCTTTTTGAGTTATATTTTTCTCAGGGTATATGCCCAGTAGTGGGATTGCTGTGTCGTTTGGTAGTTCTATTTGTAGTTTTTTAAGGAACCTCCATACTGTTCTCCATAGTGGCTGTATCAATTTACATTCCCACCAACAGTGCAGGAGGGTTCCCTTTTCTCCACACCCTCTCCAGCATTTATTGTTTGCAGATTTTTTGATGATGGCCATTCTGACTGCTGTGAGATGACATCTCATTGTAGTTTTGGTTTGCATTTCTCTAATGATTAATGATGTTGAGCATTCTTTCATGTGTCTGTTGGCAATCTGTATATCTTCGTTGAAGAAATGTCTGTTAAGGTTTTCTGCCTATTTTTGGATTGGGTTGTTTGTTTTTTTCATATTGAGCTGCATGAGCTGCTTGCAAATTTTGGAGATTAATCCTTTGTCAGTTGCTTCACTTGCAAATATTTATGCACATTCTGAGGGTTGTCTTTTCGTCTTGTTTATGGTTTCCTTTGCTGTGCAAAAGATTTTAAGTTTCATTAGATCCCATTTGTTTATTTTTGTTTTTATTTCCATTTCTCTAGGAGGTGGGTCAAAAAGGATCTTGCTGTGATTTATGTCATAGAGTGTTCTCCCTATGTTTTCCTCTAGGAGTTTGATGGTGTCTGGCCTTACATATAGGTCTTTAATCCATTTTGACTTTATTTTTGTGTATGGTGTTGGGGAGTGTTCTAATTTCATTCTTTTACAAGTAGCTGTCCAGTTATTCCAACACCACTTATTGAAGAGGCTGTCTTTTCTCCACTGTATATTCTTGCCTCCTTTATCAAAGATAAGGTGACCATATGTGGGTGGGTTTATCTCTGGACTTTCTATCCTATTCCATTGATCTGTATTTGTGTTCCTGTGCCAGTACCGTACTGTCTTGATTACTGTAGCTTTGTAGTATAGTCTGAAGTCAGGGAGCCTGACTCCTCCTGCTCCGTTTTTCCTTCTCAAGATTGCTTTGGCTATTCGGGGTCTTTTGTGTTTCCATACAAATTGTGAAATTTTTTGTTCTAGTTCTGTGAAAAATGCCATTGGTAGTTTGATAGGGATAGCATTGAATCTGTAGATTGCTTTGGGTAGTAGAGTCATTTTCACAATGTTGATTCTTCCAATCCAAGAACATGGTATATCTCTCCATCTATTTGTATCATCTTTAATTTCTTTCCTCAGTGTCTTATAATTTTCTGCATACAGGTCTTTTGTCTCCTTAGGTAGGTTTATTCCAAGATATTTTATTCTTTTTGTTGCAATGGTAAATGGGAGTGTTTTCTTAATTTCACTTTCAGATTTTTCATCATTATTGTATAGGAATGCCAGAGATTTCTGTGCATTAATTTTGTATCCTGCTACTTTACCAAATTCATTGATTAGCTCTAGTAGTTTTCTGGTAGCATCTTTAGGATTCTCTATGTATAGTATCATGTCATCTGCAAACAGTGACAGCTTTACTTCTTCTTTTCTGATTTGGATTCCTTTTATTTCTTTTTCTTCTCTGATTGCTGTGGCTAAAACTTCCAAAACTATGTTGAATAATAGTGGTGAGAGTGGGCAACCTTGTCTTGTTCCTGATCTTAGTGGAAATGGTTCCAGTTTTTCACCATTGAGGACGATGTTGGCTGTGGGTTTGTCATATATGGCCTTTATTATGTTGAGGAAAGTTCCCTCTATGCCTACTTTCTGGAGGGTTCTTATCATAAATGGGTGTTGAATTTTGTCGAAAGCTTTCTCTGCATCTATTGAGATGATCATATGGTTTTTATTCTTCAGTTTGTTAATATGGTGTATCACGTTGATTGATTTGCGTATATTGAAGAATCCTTGCATTCCTGGGATAAACCCCAATTGATCATAGTGTATGATCCTTTTAATGTGTTGTTTGATTCTGTTTGCTAGTATTTTGTTGAGGATTTTTGCATCTATATTCATCAGTGATATTGGCCTGTAGTTTTCTTTCTTTGTGACATCTTGTAAAAATAAAATAGTGTGTGTGTGGAAAAAAAAAAAAAAAAAGAAAAATCACTCGTTTAGAGGGTCCAACTGGCAAGTGAACTGGCAATTATAAAACAGGTCATCTACGGAAGTACTAAACGCTGCTGGGCACTCAGGAGGTACGTCCTCTCAGCAGACTCTTTGGAGGGAGTAAGATCTAGTTGATAGGCTTCAGTCATGCTAAGGTGGGAGGAGGTGCACAAAGGGAGAGAAATAAGTGTTACAGGCCAGAGACCAGGGTATCTGTAGACCTAAAGGTGGAAGAAAGCAGCAAAGTGCAGTGCCATAGATAAAGAGGCTACTGAATTGGACAGAGGAGAGGTTGACTCGTGGGATGATGGCTTTGGAGGGCAATTAACACCTAGAATTGACAATGTTGCCATACTTTAACTTAAAATCTATAAGTCCCTTTGATTTTGTTGACTACTGAGTAAAAAAAAGAAATACTATTGAAGCTAAAGTATTCATGTTTTCTTCATCATCAGGATGAAGAAAACATGAATACTTTAGCTTCAATAGAATTTTCACTGGAGTAAAGGTCAACTGGAGTTTCCTTTAAAAAACTCCTCTGGCCATGTCTTTCTTCTTAAAAATCACATTTTACACCCGCTGGTATTCCTTTTTTTCAAATACCCTTCTTGAGAATTTTCTGCTACTTTGAACATAACTCTAGTAATAATGTCATTAATAATAATAGTTAACATCTTTTGAGTACTTATAATGTACTAAACACTCTACTTGTATAATGTTATTTAACCTTCACTCCGCTCCCCAAAAATAAACAAAAAAAAGCCAACAACAACAACATGATGACTGTTAGGAAGGTTAAATAATTTTGTAAAGTTCCTATAGCTGGTAGGTGATAAAGTCTAAATATGAGCCCTACCTCCAAAGTGTAAACATTTAGGGACTGTGTTGTATTGCCTCCTACTCCATAAAAGCATAAAAGCTTAGGATCGTGTTACTATAAAACAATCAAAACTTCGTGGTGCTGAGAAATCTAAGTAGATCCTATTGCCTTTAGAGAAAACTCAAGAAATTCATAGTTAGTTATAAAGCAGAGAAATTGCTGCTCTCCTGGTGCTGTTTTTCATAATTAAACTCATGTGACTCTAAAAAAAAAAAAAACAAACAAAAAACCAACGGGTCCTGGGCTTTTGTTTGTTGGAAGATTTTTAATCACAGTTTCAATTTCAGTGCTTGTGATTGGTCTGTTCATATTTTCTATTTCTTCCTGGTTCAGTCTCAGAAGGTTGTGCTTTTCTAAGAATTTGTCCATTTCTTCCAGGTTGTCCATTTTATTGGCATATAGTTGCTTGTAGTAATCTCTCATGATCCTTTGTATTTCTGCAGTGTCAGTTGTCACTTCTCCTTTTTCATTTCTAATTCTATTGATTTGAGTCTTCTCCCTTTTTTTCTTGATAAGTCTGGCTAATGGTTTATCAATTTTATTTATCTTCTCAAAGAACCAGCTTTTAGTTTTATTGATCTTTGCTATTGTTTCCTTCATTTCTTTTTCATTAAAGAACAGAAATAATCTGATCTTTATGATTTCTTTCCTTCTGCTAACTTTGGGATTTTTTTGTTCTTCTTTCTCTAATTGCTTTAGGTGTAAGGTTAGGTTGTTTATTTGAGATGTTTCTTGTTTCTTAAGGTAGGATTGTATTGCCATAAACTTCCCTCTTAGAACTGCTTTTGCTGCATTCCATAGGTTTTGGGTCGTCGTGTTTTCATTGTCATTTGTTTCTAGGTATTTTTTGATTTCCTCTTTGATTTCTTCAGTGATCTCTTGGTTAGTAAGTAGTGTGTTGTTTAGCCTCCATGTGTTTGTATTTCTTACAGATTTTTTCCTGTAATTGATATCTAGTCTCATAGCATTGTGGTCGGAAAAGATGCTTGATACGATTTCAATTTTCCTAAATTTACCAAGGCTTGATTTGTGACCCAAGATATGATCTATCCTGGAGAATGTTCCATGAGCACTTGAGAAGAAAGTGTATTCTGTTGTTTTTGGCTGGAATGTCCTATAAATATCAATTAAATCCATCTTGTTTAATGTATCATTTAAAGCTTGTGTTTCGTTATTGATTTTCATTTCAGATGATTGGTACATTGGTGAAAGTGGGGTGTTAAAGTCCCCTACTATGATTGTGTTACTGTCAATTTCCCCTTTAATGGCTGTTAGTATTTGCCTTATGTATTGAGGTGCTCCTATGTTGGGTGCATAAATATTTACAATTGTTATATCTTATTTTTGATTGATCCCTTGATCATTATGTAGTATCCTTCTTTGTCTCTTGTAACAGTCTTTATTTTAAAGTCTATTTTGTCTGATATGAGAATTGCTACTCCAGCTTTCTTTTGATTTCCATTTGCATAGAATATCTTTTTCCATCCCCTCACTTTGTCTGCATGTGTCCCTAGGTCTGAAGTGGGTCTCTTGTAGACAGCATATATATGGGTCTTGTTTTTGTATCCATTCAGCCAGTCCATGTCTTTTGGTTGGAGCATTTAATCCATTTACATTTAAGGTAATTATCAATATGTATGTTCCTATTACCATTTTCTTCATTGTTTTTGGTTTGTTATTGTAGGTCTTTTCCTTCTCTTGTGTTTCCTGCCTAGAGAAGTTCCTTTAGCATTTGTTGTAAAGCTGGTTTGGTTGTGCTGAATTCTCTTAGCTTTTGCTTTTCTGTAAAGGTTTTCATTTCTCCATCAAATCTGAATGAGATCCTTGCTGGGTAGAGTAATCTTGGTTGTAGAGTTTTCTCCTTCATCACTTTAAATATGTCCTGCCACTCCCTTCTGGCTTGCAGAGTTTCTGCTGAAAGATCAGCTGTTAACCTTATGGAGATTCCCTTAATGTGTTATTTGTTGTTTTTCCCTTGCTGCTTTTAATATTTTTTCTTTGTATTTAATTTTTGATAGTTTGATTAATATGTGTCTTGGTGTGTTTCTTCTTGGATTTATCCTGTGTGGGACTGTCTGTGCTTCCTGGACTTGATTAACTATTCCCTTTCCCATATTAGGGACATTTTCAACTATAATCTCTTCAAATATTTTCTCAGTCCCTTTCTTTTTCTCTTCTTCTTCTGGGACCCCTATAATTCGAATGTTGGTGCGTTTAATGTTGTCCCAGAGGTCTCTGAGACTGTCCTCAATTCTTTTCATTCTTTTTTCTTTATTCTGCTCTGCAGTAGTTATTTTCACTATTTTATCCTCCAGGTCACTTATCCGTTCTTCTGCCTCAGTTATTCTGTTATTGATTCCTTCTAGAGAATTTTAAATTTCATTTATTGTGTTGCTTATCATTGTTTGTTTGCTCTTTAGTTCTTCTAGGTCCTTGTTAAACGTTTCCTATATTTTCTCCATTCTATTTTCAAGATTTTGTATCATCTTTACTATCATTACTCTGAATTCTTTTTCAGGTAGACTGCCTATTTCCTCTTCATTTGTTAGGTCTGGTGGGTTTTTACCTTGCTCCTTTATCTGCTGTGTATTTCTCTGTCTTCCCATTTTGCTTAACTTACTGTGTTTGGGGTCTCCTTTTTGCAGGCTGCAGGTTCATAGTTCCCATAGTTTTTGTTGTCTGCCCCCAGTGGCTAAGGTTGCTTCAGTGGCTTGTGTAAGCTTCCTGGTGGAGGGGACTGGTGCCTGTGTTCTGGTGGGTGGGGCTGAATCTTGTCTTTCTGGTGGGCACGTCCACATCTGGTGGTGTATTTTGGGGTGTCTGTGGCCTTACCATGATTTTAGGCAGCCTCTCTGCTAATGGATGGGGTTGTGTTCCTGTCTAGCTAGTTGTTTGGCATAGGATGTCCAGCACTGTAGCTTGCTGGTCGTCGAGTGAAGCTGGGTCTTGATGTTGAGATGGAGATCTCTGGGAGATTTTTGCCGTTTGGTATTACGTGGAGCTGGGAGGTCTCTTGTGGACCAGTGTTCTGAAGTTGGCTCTCCCACCTCAGTGGCACAGCCCTGATGCCTGGCTGGAGCACCAAGAGCCTTTCATCCACACGGCTCAGAATAAAAGGGAGGAAAAATAGAAAGAAAGGAAAAAGAAGATAAAATGAAATAAAGTAAAATAAAGTAAAATAAAATAAAGTTATTAAAATAAAAAATAATTATTAAGAAAAAAAATGTTTAAGTAATTTAAAAAAAAACAAAAACACAGACAGAACTCTAGGACAAATGGAAAAGCAGAGCTATACAGACAAAATCACACACAGAAGCATACACATACACACTCACAAAAAGAGAAAAAGGGGAAATATATATATATATCATTGCTCCCAAAGTCCGCCTCCTTATTTTGGGATGATTCGTTGTCTATTCAGGTATTCCACAAATGCAGGGTACATCAAATTGATTGTGGAGATTTAATCCGCTGCTCCTGAGGCTGCTGGGAGGGATTTCCCTTTCTCTTCTTTGTTCGCACAGCTCCCGGGGTTCAGCTTTGGATTTGGACCCGCCTCTGCATGTAGGTCGCCTGAGGGCGTCTGTTCTTCGCTCAGACAGGACGGGGTTAAAGGCGCAGGTGCTTGGGGGCTCTGGCTCACTCAGGCCGGGTCGCCTGAGGGCGTCTGTTCTTCGCTCAGACAGGAGGGGGTTAAAGGAGCAGCTGCTTCCGGGGCTCTGGCTCACTCAGGCGGGGGGAGGGAGCGGTACGGAGGAGGCGGGGCGAGCCTGCGGCGTCAGAGGCGTCATGACTTTGCAGCAGCCCGAGGCGCACCATGCGTTCTCCCGGGGAAGTTGTCCCCGGCTCACGGGAGCCTGGCGGTGGCGGGCTGCACAGGCTCCCGGGAGGGGCGGTGTGGAGAGTGACCTGTGCTCGCACACAGGCTTCTCGGTGGCGGCAGCAGCAGCCTTAGCGTCTCACGCCCGTCTCTGGGGTCCGTGCTGACAGCCGCGGCTCGTGCGCGTCTCCGGAGCTTGTTTAGGCGGCGCTCCGAATCCCCTCTCCTCGCGCACCAGTAAACAAAGAGGTAAGAAAAAGTCTCTTGTCTCTTCGGCAGCTGCAGACTTTTTCCCCCGGACTCCCTCCCGGCTAGCTGTGGCGCACTAACCCCTTCAGGCTGTGTTCACGCCGCCAGCCCCAGTCCTCTCCCTGCGATCCGACCGAAGCCCGAGCCTCAGCTCCCAGCCCCGCCCGCCCCGGCGGGGGAGCAGACAAGCCTCTCGGGCTGGTGAGTGCTGCTCGGCGCCGAGCCTCCGTGCGGGAATCTCTCCGCTTTGCCCTCCGCACCCCTGTGGCCGCGCTCTCCTCCGTGGCTCCGAAGCTTCCCCCCTCTGCCACCCGCAGTCTCCGCCCGCGAAGGGGCTCCTAGTGTGTGGAAACCTTTCCTCCTTCACGGCTCCCTCCCACTGGTGCAGGTCCGTCCCTATTCTTTTGTCTCTGTTGTTTCTTTTTTCTTTTGCCCTACCCAGGTATGTGGGGAGTTTCTTGCCTTTTGGGAAGTCTGATGTCTTCTGCCAGCGTTCAGTGGGTGTTCTGTAGGAGCTGTTCGACATGTAGATGTATTTCTAATGTATTTGTGGGGAGGAAGGTGATCTCCGCGTCTTACTCTTCTGCCATCTTGAAGCTCCTCCCTGTATTGTTTCTTGTTTAAAAATCATCTAAAATTGTTTTCTACTCAAAAAAATTTGAAGTCCCACTTTGTGCCAGGAATTATGTATTTAATAAAGTGGAGGATACAAAACAGCAATCTTTCCTGACTCCATGGAAACTTACAGATAATTGGTACAATAAATGTTAATCATAAAAATATAGATTAAAAAATTTAACTGTGATATTACTGTAAAGAGCGGAACATGATGCTGTATTGGAGTGACATGAGCTAGCTTGGGGGGTGGGTCTGGTTGTCAGGGAAGGTTTACCCCAAGCTATAGATGTTTACATTGAGATCTAAAGGATGAGTAAGAGTGAATTCAGTCATTCCTTGAAGAATGGCAGGTTCCTAAGGTTCTTCCAATCAAGGAAGACTGTATATTCAAAACTATTGGTTCTCACATTTGGCTAAACTTTGGAATCATCTTGGAAACTTTAAAAAATACCGATACCTGAACTTGAAAAAAAGAATACTGATACCTGCATCACATGCCCAGAAAGTCTGATTTAATTGGCATGGCATATGGCTTTGGCATTGGGATGCTTTTTAACTCCCCAAGTGGTTCTTTTATACTTCTATGCTTCAGAAACAGTTTGAATCCTTAAGGCAGGAGAATTATGTCTATAACTCGAGAAACTGAGGGAAGACTAGTGTGGTTGGAGTCCAAAGAATGAGAGGAAACATGATATCACCTGAGACTGACTGTAAAATGTGACACATCACACAAGTTTTGGTTGGCCACAGTAGAAGTCTGGTCTTTATCTGGAGAAAAATAGAAAACTATGGAAAGATCTTAGGCAGAGGACATCATATCTACATGTATGTTTATGTTTGCAGTGTAGAATAAAGACTGTAAAAGAGAAGCTATGAAGTCAGCTTGGAGTATGCTGGTGGCAAGGAGATGCTGAGAAGTGGATTTGAGAGGTTTTTTTTAAGGAGTTGAAATTGGCAGACTGGCAATTGATTAAATATGAGAGATGGAAAGACTGACTTCTTTGTTTCTGGCTAGTAGAACCGGATGGATGCTAAGGGGTAGATTATGAGCTTAATCTTATGATATTGGAGGTGCCTTTGAGATATCTAAGCAGAGATGTTGAAGAGATAGAATATAAGGAGACATCTGAGCATGAGATTTTCAGTTGTTTGGGAACAAAGATCTAAAGTGCAATAGCTTTACATTAAACCTTGTAAGTTTTATAAAAATAATTATTTTAGTTGTATAAAACACTATTGTAATAGGCACTGGGCACCTACAGATGATTAAGATGAGGAGATAGGAAAGACTGAGAATTCTAATGTGATTTTAAAATGAAGATCCCTTTAAAACATCTCAAGGTAGCATGGAATGAAGAGAAGAAATCCAGCAACTTTTATCAGATTGTAATCATTAAATGTAAAATATTATTAGGAAGAAAATTCTGATCAGAAAGAAAAGGAGATCTAATTGAATTTTAGTGACAGGAATCATCCTGAAGAATCACAAAAATTGTCAGGGGTACAATATTACAGTAGGACACAGTATCAGATTGGGGATATTTTGGGTTTTATTCAGCTTAAACTAGAGCCTAGCCAAAAAGATAGAAGAATAAAGAGGACAGCAGGAGTTTTAATGTATGCATTTGTTTATCAGATATCTATTAGGACCTATCATGTACCAGTACCCCAATGCTATGATAAGGAGTAGGGCTACAACAAGAGACAAGGTAAGAATTATTCAGCTTCAGAGAGTTTATAGTCTCCTATCCTACTTAAAACAAGAAAAATAAAAGAGTTTGTTTATTTGAGAAAGTGTCCCTAGTTAGCTTTTGCAAAGGAAGCCAGTAAAAAGAATGCCTTTATTTGATAAGGTTAAGGAGCCATTCTATGAGATTGCATTTGCTGGGTGTTAAGGCATGTCTTAGGGCAGTGGAGATTCTGATTTAATTGTTCTGGGATTAGGCAGGGCATCAGAATTTTATAAAGCTTTCCGGTTATTCTAATATGCAGCCAAAGTTGAGAAGTATGTTTAGCTTTAGAAGTATGTTTCATCACTAAAACTAGTGGCTCCGGATGATGAGGCTGAGAAAGGAACAACAACGACAAAATGCTGATTATATAGGAATAATAATAATGAACACTTCTTTAGTTTTTATGTGCCAAGAACACTGCTAAACACTTGACATATATTAAGTCAGTTAACAGTCCCACCAATCCTATGAGGAGCCATTTTTCCTCTTCGCCTTTGGGAGGGAACAGAGGCCCAGTGGCCACACCCAGCAGGTGTCAGAGCAGGTCCTTGAACATAAGCAGTCTGGTTCTGGAGTTCCTGATCTTAACCACTACGCTGTATTTTCTCTAAATATAGTGTAATAGTAATTTTACACTAAGAATTATAAACAAAGTGAAAACATGTAATAATGGCAGAGTATCATTAAACCAGCCAGATACCAGTTGATAACTGAGTGGTTATTATAGCGCCATAAACACCTTTGAGCTATTTCCTCATATATATATACAGAGAGATAGATATGGATATATAGCTTCCCATGTTTATAGTCTTCATTTGTGGAAATCAGTTAACAAGTTTGTCTTGTTGTACATGTACATAGTTACCTAGTACAGAAGGTTTTGTCTTCAGCAGCAATGCAGGAAGATATAAGCTGTAGAATCAGGTAATTTTTTTTTTCTGACTTTTCATTTTCTCCTGAAGGAAACTCTAATCGAAAGAACGACTCCTACTTCATGGTAATGACCAAGCTGTAGGAATAAAATCTTAGGAGGAAATAATCATCCCCTAGGGAACAAGTCTAACAAATTGCACCTATTTTACAGGTGGAAATACCATAAAGAAAATTATTATTGGAAGGATTACCGACACACTGTGTTCCTATACATGTCAAAGAAAAAAAAATTCCAATTTAACTCTATAAAACATGTATCTGAGTCAACCTGGCATATGTATTTTTTTCTTACGCTTTCTATCCCATTACAGAAGTAATATCTACCAAATAATGCTGTGCACTTCTAAACGGCTAGCTTTCAGCTACTTCGTCATGCTGTTGTCGTTCCCTCTTTTCCTCTGAAGGCTGAGAAAGCAAATAAAGGAAACGTAGTGCTTGGGAGCATATTGCCCCAGGGCTGTGGACATTGTGTGTCCTGAAGCTGGAACTTTGGTACTATAGCCAGGCTTGGTTTGTTCCGTATGAATACAGTCTAGTACATGTAGGGGATTCTGTTTGGTATTCAGTTAAGAGCTCTCTTGACTCCTGTTATTAAAGCCTACAAACTATTGAGTGTAAAATTAAACTGTTCAGCTCTTTTTGACATTGTAACATTGCCTGAAAAATAGTGATGTAAAACCCAAGTCAAATGTCATTCTTTAAAGCCCATGGGCAAATGAAGAGTGAAAACATTGAGGGGAAAAGAGTAAATGTCTAAAACTTGGTCATTTACTAATGACACAGTACATAATGTTAGGAACACGCTACTGTGCTCATGCAAATACATCAGCCAGTTTGTTGAACACAGATATTACATTGATTTTAACAGAAAGCTGCAGGGTTTTTATTGCTAAAGCTCCAGTGAAGGAAGTAATTAAAACATTAAGCATTTTAGGGTTTTAAAATTACTTTAGGCAATAACCAGAAAATACTATAGGAAATCGATATTCTGTAATTGAAAGGAAATTGAATTGGTCTTTATTTTTTTAATCCCTTTTAAATTTTCTCTAGACTGCCAGACCATGGAAGACAGAGAATCTTGTTTTGCCATCAGCAGTGTGACTTTCCGTAAATCTCATGTGCTGCAGAGACCATTTTTATTATTTTTACTTAGAAAGTGCTCAGCTGAATAGATAGTATTATGAAATTTCGTGTGCATTATCTTTGTTAGTCTCTGGCCTCATTGTTTAAAACTAAAACAAAAACACAACCAGACAAAAACAACCTTCTCCACTCGAGCAAAGTCAAGTTAAAGACATTTCAAACAATGAAAGCAGAGAAGTTGTTAGATAAGTCTCAAGCTTGAACCTGAGTGAAATTCTTTTAGTTCTTATCAAACACTATGCCTGTCAATCTTGCTCTGCTGCAAGGACTGTCACCCATTGTAGATACAAATTCAGTTTAGATCTATGTGAACCTAACTCATTTTTCTTGCTTATTATTGGAAGGAGTTTTTACAATCAAACAAAATAGCTTGAAGTGAATCTCAGGGAGGTGACTGGATATGAACAGAAATTAAGGAATCTTAAAACTTGAGTAATCTTTCAGAAAGGTGTGTATAATCAGCCTTTCCCTTATAATGAGGATAATAATGATACCTTCCTCATTGGGTGGTTTTGAGAATAAATTAATTAATATATGCAAAGCTCTCAGATGATTAGCACATACTGTGCTCTATGTATGTGTTATAATAATTTTTATAAAAATGACATTGATGGTGATGATTTTGCCTTTTAAATTTTATTGCCAAAATATGAATTCACTCACTATTATATTGAGCCAGCCACTTAACAGTACCGAGGCTTATTTTCCTTGACTATTAAAATAGAAATACTATCTTCTCTACCTTCCTTAAATAGATCGTGTTTATGAAAAGAATTTTTTTAAGCTATAAAACAGTACGGCAACTAACAGTACTGAATCTGGACTTTAAAAAGCAATAGTTACATGTATATATATGGCTGAGTCACTTTGTTGTACACCTGAAACTAACACAACATTGTTAATCAACTATACTCCAATATAAAATAAAAAGTTTAAAAAACGCACATCAGTTTAAATCCTAATTTCATCTCTTTGTAAATAAGTGACCTTAGTTGAGTTCTTAATTTTTATGTCTATAAAGTAATATTGGTAACAGCACCATCTCATAAAGTTATTTTGAGTCTTAAATGAGATCATGTATGAAAAGCTCAGTACCATGGCTGACACATAGAAAGTATTCCAAAAAATATTTAAAAAAAAAGTTCTATTCAATGTACGAAATGAGTATTATTATAATTTTTTAATGATTTCTTTGTTACAACCTATTGATATATGATGAGTGGATATACTTTATTTCTAGTTTTCCAGAGAATCTGTATCCTGAAATATCTCTGTATCAAAATTTCATCTCTAGTTTTTGATGACCACAGCTAACATTCAGATAACTTTAAGTATTGGAGTGGGTGAATATGAAGGAATAAATGAGATAAGTAGAAGGAGTTACTAGTCTTAACATCTAGACTGTTGTTATTAAGAACAGGAACAACTTTTCAACTTTCTAAGTACTATAATCAAAAGACATGTGAGTCAGATGGCAAAAAAAAAAAAAAAAAACAGAAAGAAAACAGATAGGTGAAAAACCTTCATAAAGCTGAAGAGAAAATTATATGGCCTGTAGTATATATGAGAGAATCTGGCCAAACAATAAAAAAAACTTCATATCCACTTATTGACCTGCCCACCATGCACACACTTGATATTAAAAATAAACCTCCAAGGAAAGACTTTTATTGGCTCGGGTCAGACGACCAACTGTTAACAATTGTTAAACCAGAGAGTCAGAGTTATGAAAAAATGTGGATGATTTGGAACACTTGTCCAGGGATGGAAAAAAAAAGCAATTCTCCAAAAGGAGGGATGGGGTTAGTGGCCATGCATGGTCACTGGAAGAAATCAGTGTGAATAAAAAGGAAAAAAAAAAAGACAGAGAGAGAGGAAGGGGGGAGGAGAGAGAGAGAGAGAGAGAAGAAACACTCTATATAGTACAAATAGTGTTCAAGTCACTGCCCAGGTTGGAAGATAAGACACAACCACCTCCTTACCTCCTCCAAATGCTTTTTCGTTATTGTTATTTCAAACCCCCAAACACTAGAATGCTCTAGAATTTTTCAATCATTGACTGTATTTAGTTATGTTTAAAGGAAGACATAATTAAGAAGAAGCTGGAAATTATATATTTTTAACTGTTTGTCCAGAACATTGTTGAAACAAACTAGTCAGCAGGTTTTGTTGGTATTCCAGTAGTAAATATTTTGACTAGTCAATACACCAAAATGCTATGTTCAAGTTGGCACTAACAGATGTCGTTTATCAATATTTAGGCAAACTGACAGTAGGTTCACCAAACTTAAAAAACAACTCCAAGGGAGAAAAAACCCTGTGTTTACTGTGACAGTTTAAACATATTAGTCATGAATAAGATCATGTCCTAAAAGCTATTAATTTAACTTAGAATTAAGTAATATAACGGTAAAAGGCGGCTAGCGCATTGGAAATTTAGCTTTTCAATTTGTTTTAGATCTCTTTTTCCACCAATATTATTTGGTCTAGGGAAATAAAATCTTCGTGAAGAAGTAATTAGAAAAGTGCACATCAATAAATGTAATTGAGGATAGACTTTGGTTGACTTCAGAAGAGAACAAAATCTCAAAAGAAATTTCATAAGGTTTTAAATTTGGCAAGAGGACTACAGTATCTCTGATAACTAGACTTTCAACACATTTGGATTTGCTAATTGGATCTAAGTTCTAATTAGACTTTTATGTAACTAAAAATGACACATCATTGTATGAATTTAATGTGCATTTACAGTTGAAACCAACAATTAGCAGCCTTTTTCAAATTATTTTAATAAGAAAAAAGCTGGCTTTTTGTTTACATTGTGACATCCACTTCTCTTAAGATATATTGTGTACATTTTAGTTTTCTCAATTAAATACCATTTGTGGAGCTCAAAGAGAAACTTGAGTTTTAATGGGAAGCACCCAAATTGTTTATTTGTGAGGGAGACTTGCCAGTATGTTGATGACTTCAGAAGCCACAACAAAACGCAATGCAAGGAAATAATAGTCTTTAGGAGGAAGCAGCACAAATAACCAGATGCCCCTGTAAACCATTCAGTTAACCAAAACAGTCTCTGAATATGACTAAAAGTCTGTTACATTTTTAAAGCATGCAAGTATGGAGTAAGTTCCCAAATGTAAAGGCTCATGGAGCTGGTATCAGAATTAATAGCATGATGTATCTTCACAAGATGTGCATTGCAAAATTCTCTTTGCAGCTTTGCTTCTTGGGCAGATATCTGCTAATCCAAGTGACAGCACCTCTCTTTCCTCCTTATTTTTGAATTGAGAGTCACCCATTTTTATCCCATTGTGATTTATAGGCAGTAATTTTAAGACTGGTAGTCCTCAGATTTGGATATTACAAGACATAAGAACTACGTGAGAATGTAAAATTAAAGCAGTATTTTGGAGAGCGAAGAGCAGTTAATCGTTGCATGACTTTAAGGAAAAGGCTGCTGCCAAAGTCTTCCAAGCAGGTTGATAGCACTGACAAAAAAGGCAAATTACATTGTTTTATGTACTGTGAATACTTGAAAACAACAAAGCCATATAGATGATTTTTTTTCCTCAAGTAAAAGCTGTAACCCCTCTAACCACATTAAAAATCTTACAGTTTTATGTTCCGTTAAAAGCAGTGTAAGATCTAATTAAAACCACTGAAACTGTAAAAAAAAATCTAACTTGTGCAGTAATTGGTATACTAGAACAGGCATTATGCTAGAATTATATGTGCTATTATTTTTCCAATTAGTGTATTACTGGGACTGAGTTATTGGTGTATTTATAACTCCTCATTAAGTCAGATGTCCTCAGTGAGTCCCCTGAAGGATGTTGGATACTGTCATATGCCATATGATGATATTTAAAAGCAGGAGATAGCATAGCATTTTTGCTTGCTTCATTTGCTATTAAACAGGAAAAGCTGCACAGGACACTTCCTGTTATCAGTGACTCCAAGATTTATCACACAGTTCTCTGAAAGGCCTGTGTATAGGTGATTGGACTGTTCTTCAGGCAGAAAAGTGACCAAGGTATTTCATCTTTCAGCTTGGGTGCTGGACTCCTGTCACAGGGCTGAATGGGTCCCTGACTGACAAGAAACTGGAGAATAACATGCGTGGAGTGGTCCTACGTGTGGCGACTGTTCTGGTAGGTCTGATCTGCCCCTTGCGGTTTTGGCTTCTAGAGGTTCCTTTATCCTCCATTTCTTTATGTTTCATTAACTGATGTCATAATATTAAAAGAGCTGACTATGCATTCTAAGGGGTTTGTAATGGTCATGTTTTCCAACCTTCAATTTATGTGGATCAGAATCAGATTTTTACAGGCTTTTCCTTTAATTACAGTACTTTTGTCATAACTTTCTTAGACATTTTAGGCCAGATTTACATCCTTCTACAGTTTCCTACACATGATAAAGTGAAGTTATCTCTCAGGCATTCTCTCACTGAAGCCCTACGGTCTATGTAAATGAAGATAACCACGCCAAATAAGGGTAGATTTGATCAAACACAGTACATTCAGTAACACTAAAACATGAGCAGACTAAGAATATTTTTCTGGGGAGGACCTACTTCAAAGTAAAGATCATCCAATTGTTTCATAAATAATATTTATTGAGTATCAACCGTATTCAAGCTCAGTGCTGATTCCTGGGGACAGTGATGATTAAAATGGACAGATATGATTCTGTCTTAAAAGAGCTTATCATCTAGTGATTCTGTGGCTATTACATGGGATTATACATGTGAAACATTTATTACAATTTCATTTACTTGGTATAAAAAGCAATAAATGGTAACTGTTATTATTCTATACATTATTATTTTCTCACATGATACACAAATAAAATAAGATGTCAAAAGAAATAGTCTTCAACAGTAAAATACTCACATGGGTACTATCTAAATAGCCATAAAACATGAAGACATGTATTCTCCCTGCCTGTTTCAATGTGATTAACCTTGTGCTACTTTGTAGTACATTTCAAAACCAAATAATCCATAGTTATTAACTTCACTTTTTTTCAGAAAAGCCCACTTGTTTTTAAATTTGAAGAAGTCTTTCTTATAGGCTAAAAAAATTACAGAATTAGTAAACAGGAGAAGTGGTCTTTTTTGGTATGTTGATGCTAATAGATGTTTATCAAGGTTTATAACAGCAATAGCTGTCCTTTGTACATTATTTAACACAATTTAAGCAGACTCAACATAATTTCATTGTCTAAAAGAAGGATCTGTGATATTCTCTATAAAAGGAAATTCAAATGAGTAATCTATCCTCCCTTTTTGCTGCCTATAATTTATTTTTAGTTATTGTTTTAATAAGATTTTTACTGTTTGGCAAATAATTATATTATGAATACTTGACAATTTAATTGTGAATGTGCTTCTGTATGTACTCAAACGTGTAGATATGCATTGGCACTGATGTGCTAATATTAAAAAAAGACAGACATTTTGAGTACAGTAAACTGTAATAGTCTCTTCTCTAGTGATTAACATGGAAACTCAGGTGAAAACTGTAATAAAAGACAATATATGTGCTTTGCTTTTGTCTTTGACATTCATATCTCAAGGCAAGCTAATCGCATTTAGTCATTAAACAAATATTTATTTAGTACTTACTATATGATAGACTTGGTAAGGGGTTATTCATCTTATATGCATATTCATACCTCAAGGTATGCAAAGAATCTTACTGGAGAGAAGCACATATAACGAAACAGCTAAGATTTATTAGTTATTTACTATGTGCCAGATACTCTACTAAGTCTTTTTCATCTGTTATCTTACTCAGTCCTCACAGTATTTACAATAAATAGATAGTATTCTGATCCTAAGAATGTGGTTGAAGAAACTGAGACATACAGAGGTTGAAATAAATGTGGAAGATTATACAGATGGGAAGTTGCAGAGAGAACTGGGATTCAAATCCAGGATCTGACTGCAGATCTCTTAACTTCTGCCTTCTCAACATTATATTATAATCTCTCTACCCCTACTGCGATAAGTGTGCAAATTGAGGTAGCTATAGGATTTTCTTGACTTGATAGTTGCAAATGCTTAACTCTGAATAAGATGAAAGTGAGTTTTACTGGGAAAGCTTCACAGAACCAATTATTTTAAATTCATTTCCAGGCTGAGCAGAACGACTGCTGTTTTGTGCTTGAAATGGTACTGCCTCACACAGTGTTAATACCTGCATGCCCCAGTCTCACCTTCATGATTCAGAATGGTCTGTTTCCTGCAAGCTTAACCCAGCACATATCCTGAATATGACTAGTGAATGAAGATATGGAAACAGTCTCTTTCCCCCAAGTTTTCTGTGGTGCAATATGGATTTATCAGTTGGGTGCCCAGTTGAGTGAAAGGTTGTTACACTTTTTACACTCCCACAATATACAGCCATTGTACTTAATGATTTCTCAGGCTTCCTGGCTCTTCCTGTAATTCTTATTTGAATGGAAACCAGCCATGACTTTCTTATTTATTTCTTACAAGCACCTTTCCAGGTCCAGCTCTTACTTATATGGCCTTGCAAGCTTCCTCCACCCAACACTGAGAATCACTCTTTCCTAAATCCACCCAGCAACTCTAAACTCACGATGTCAACTAAACCCTGAAACTCAGATTTGGTCTATATTGGACTTGATTTAGCAACCTAAACACAACCCCCTTGTATTCCAAATATTTACCTCCAGCCATTTCCAGAAGGGAGAAAGAGGAGGGAGGGGTCATGTGTAAAGCCCCTGAGGGAAGGTCTCTCAGCTTTTATTCCATTCTAACTGAGATCTAGTCCCAGTTACACACACACACACACACACACACACACACACACACACGCCCTTTACTTCTTAGGAAAGTTATGCTATCGATGACACACGGGTTCATAAAATTGATTTTTCTTACCTAAGTTTTGAAACTCCTATTCCTATCACTATTAAAGATATTTCATTGACTTGAAGGAAATAATCTAATATTTATCTTAAACTAAATATTTCAGCACTATATTGTTTATGATGCCAGGGGCAAGTGAATGGTATTCAAATGGTTAATTGAAGAAAATTAAATAAAGGGATTATTAACAAATACCTTAAGTAAGGTTAAATAAGTCAACAAGGATGTTGAAGTGCCAGGGCCTAGATGCACAGCAAGCCTTGACAAGCCTGAAGACTGAGGTGACATGGGAGAGAGCAGTATTAACAGATCTAGCTAGAGCCATGGGAGAGAAATCCCATAATAGTAGCTGTGCCCTTTGTTATGGCAAGAGGATGGGAAGGAGAATCACTGTCAACACCACATTCAGGCAGTGAGGAAATGGAGAGGAGGTTACCCCAATGTCACTTCTCCTATCTTTCCATCTCTTTCCATTGTTTCCAATTGCAAATCTAACCAGAAATCAGAGGGCAAGGGAACCCAAGTAATGAAGACCATGAAGGTCAGCTTTCCAGGTCACAGAGCAGGGCAGTGAGGGACTGCAGGGGAAACAGGGAAGAAACCATCACCAGCATCTCTTATTTGATCAAACCTGTTAAGAACTTGACATGTGTTAACTTATTTAATTCTTATAAAAACTCTACAAGAGATGCACTGATTACAGTAAAGGATGAAAATAAGGCTCAAAAGAATTAATTAAATCTCTGTGTCCATATAACTAACAAGAGCCAGAGATGAGTTTCAAGCCCACAGATCCTGGTTCCGGTGGCTATGTCCTTAGCCACTCTGACATTCTGTCTTTGGGATCAGAATGAATTCATATTAGGTTTAAATTAAATATAACTATTGAGATTGCAAATGTTATTGGATTAGTAATTTAGGAACATTTTTTAAATGGCATCACATAAGGATAACTTTATATTCAACCATCACCAAAGCCATGTAAGTGTCTTAGAAATGGAGGAAAAGAAAGAAAGAATGTGAATAAAATTCCCTCTGCTAAACTCAGTTTCCATATTTGGTCTGCTGATCTCTACATCTTACCAGGTGGGCCAAGTGTCTTACTATGAGGCACTTATTAAGATCATTTTTTTTCTTTTCACTTCTAAAGTTGTACAAGTATGGATAGCCATAAATGACCAATTATGGCATTCAGTTTTTTCATGGTAATTCACAAAATTTATTGGAAACATCACTGAGTTATAAATATCATCATAATAATTATGAATACTTACGAAAATAAAATGGAAAGAATTTGGCAACAAATGAAAAGAAAGATTTGAGAAGCTATCCTGTAAGAAAAAGTACAAGATATCTGAAAAACATAAACTGGCATTTAGAAAGAGATCACTGATAAATAACTCTTATTTTCTTGATTTGGTTTTGCTAAAACAGACACGTGGCATCTCTGATGAAAGATGAGCTCACTCATAAATTGATTTGAGAAGTATTTATTGAGTATCTTTTTCTAGGTGCTTGGGGCACATACAAAACAGAGAAAGATACTGACTTTGGGGAGTTTCATTCTAGCAGGACATCTACAGCTCTAAGAATATTTCTGAAAAAATGCAATGCCACTGTTCTACATTGAATATATTGTACAATGCAGTATTCCTTTGCCTAAAACTACCATAAACATAATTGTATAACTTTATATACATATATGATTGGAAATTTATGGTAGAGCTGTGGTGGTGCTTTTTCTGTATTTTATAAATTCAAAAACATACAGTTTTTCATATTTTAATATCTTTGAATCAGGATGCATCTTTCAATTGACGTCTTCTTGCAGTTAAAATTGGCAGCATTTTTGGTCTTTATTAGTGGTAGGTAAAACAATTTTGCATCTTGCAATTGAAAACATTTTAGATTAAATAATATGTGGATGATATCTTTACAAAATTAATTAAGTTTATGGATATTCCTGGAAACTTCATTTAACAAAACTGGGCATGAAGCCATCTTAAAGAGACAGACTATTTAAAAGAATACCTCATGAAGAAAAGAAATAACAGTAGGAAATGAAACCAATTTTAAAAAATAGAGTAATAGCAATGAAAAAAATTACTATCTAAACTAAAAATGTCACTAGACTCATAGAAAGGTAAACATAGAAAATATGCCAAGACACATTTTTCACAGAACTAGAAAAAAAAATTTCACAATTTGTATGGAAACACAAAAGACCCCGAATAGCCAAAGCAATCTTGAGAAAAAAAAATGGAGCTGGAGAAATCAGGCTCCTGGACTTCAGACTATACTACAGAGCCACAGTAATCAAGACAGTATGGTACTGGCAAAAAAAAAAAAACCAGAAATATAAATCAATGGAACAGGATAGAAAGCCCAGAGATAAACCCAAGCACACATGATCACCTTATCCTTCATAAAGGAGGGAAGAATATACAATGGAGAAAAGACAGCCTCTTCAATAAGTGGTGCTGGGAAAACTGGACAGCTACATGTAAAAGAATGAAATTAGAACACTTCCTAACACCATACACAAAAATAAACTCAAAATGGATTAAAGACCTAAATGTAAGGCCAGACACCATAAAACTCTTAGAGGAAAACATAGGCAGAACACTCTATGACATAAATCACAGCAAGATCCTTTTTGACCCACCTCCTAGAGAAATGGAAATAAAAACAAAAATAAACAAATGGGATCTAATGAAACTTAAAAGCTTTTGCACAGCAAAGGAAACCATAAACAAGACCAAAAGACAACCCTCAGAATGCGACAAAATATTTGCAAATAAAGCAACTGACAAAGGATTAATCTCCAAAATATACAAGCACCTCATGCAGCTCAATATCAAAAAGCAAACAACCCAATCCAAAAATGGTCAGAAGACCTAAGTAGACATTTCTCCAAAGAAGATACACGGATTGCCAACAAACACATGAAAGGATGCTCAACATCACTAATCATTAGAGAAATGCAAATCAAAATTACATTGAGGTATCACCTCACACGGTCAGAATGACCATCATCAAAAAGTCTACAAACAATAAATGCTGGAGAGGATGTACAGAAAAGGAAACCCTCTTGCACTGTTGGTAGGAATGTAAATTGATACAGCCACTATGGAGAACAGTATGGAGGTTCCTTAAAAAACTAAAAAATAGAACTACCATACAACCCAGCAACCCCACTACTGGACATATACCCTAAGAAAACCATAATTCATAAAGAGTCATGTACCAAAATGTTCATTGCAGCTCTATTTACAATAGCCAGGACATGGAAGTAACCTAAGTGTCCATCGACAGATGAATGGATAAAGAAGATGTGGCACACATATACAATGGAATATTACTCAGCCATAAAAAGAAACGAAGTTGAGTTATTTGTAGTGAGGTGGATGGACCTAGAGTCAGTCATACAGAGGGAAGTAAGTCAGAAAGAGAAAAACAAATACCAAATGCTAACACATATACTTGGAATCTAAAAAAAATGGTTCTGAAGAACCTAGGGGCAGGACATGAATAAAGACGCAGACCTAGAGAATGGACTTAAGGACATGGTGGGGGGAAGAGTAAGCTGGGACGAAGTGAGAGAGTGATATGGACATATATACACTACCAAATGTAAAATAGATAGCTAGTGGGAAGCAGCCACAGAGCACAGGGAGATCACCTTCGTGCTTTGTGACCACCTAGAAGGGTGGGATAGGGAGGGTGGGAGGCAGATGCAAGAGGGAGAGGATATGGGAATATATGTATATGTATAGCTGATTCACTTTGTTACACAGCAGGAACTAACACACCATTGTAAAACAATTATACTCCAATAAAGATGTTAAAAAAAAAAAAAAGAAAATACACCAAGGCAGCTTATATTAAAACTCCACCACATAAAGCAAAGTCCACAGTCTGTGTTGAGAAAGGTAAATTTCCCCAAGCAAATCACCATAAGAAGGGTGTAGCAGATAGCTGCCTACTGAGCTATCATTTTAAGACCATTTTCCTTTTCCTAAAATATTTTCTTATTATTAGTCTCACTTCTTGGAATTAATTTAGCAGGCCTTATTTCCCTGTGAAAATGGAGATGTTATCTGAGATCAGAGAAAGGTAAAACAGTATTGTATAGTACACCCTAACTATTAGCTTTGACTCAATAACTATTGTTGAACATCTGTTGTAAGCTAAGCACTGTGTTAATCCCAGAGAGGCAAAGTTAAAAAAGATACAGTCCCTGCTTTCAAGGAGTTCCACATGAACTATTTTATCAACATTATTAAGTTCTCTATCAGAAAAAAGGAACTGTTTGTGAAGGACTCAGAATTAAATACACTTGTGGGGAGCCTGGGAAAGAATGATAAAATAGAGAGAGACAGATAGAAAGAGAAATGGATGTCACAGTCTTTTATGATCTAATCTCAACCGCGACATCCAGGACCAGCTTCGTGGGTTTACAGGACAATTTAATTCCTCATTTCACTGTGTTCTTTCATTCAGAACTATTTGTAACTCTCTGTTTTTATTTTGTAATTATTTCATTAGTGTTAGACTCCCCCTCTAAGCTGCATACCAATAAAACACAAGTTGGTTTTCACACGCAATATCAGGTATATAGAAGCAGGTCAGTAAATATATGTTGAATGAACAAATTAAAATATTCCGATAGCCTCTGTGTGTGTGTGAGAGAGAGAGAAAGAGAGAGAAATGGAGGGAAGGAAGGAAGGAAGGGAAAAAAAGGGGAAAGAAAAGAAATAAAGAACTTTGTATGTAATTACAAAAATAAGAACAGGAATGGACACAAGACTAGGCCTGAATAAATAGTCTTAGGATTCCTCATTCTTTAATTTCCATCTACTAAGTCTAAATTTCCAAAAGAGATGGCAAAGGATTGTGCTATTATTAAATCCTTTGACATAGTTGTTACTAGGAAATGACTTACATGCTTTTAACGTAAAGAAGTAGAAAGCTTTAATTCAAACATCAAGAATCATTCATTCATATTATTAAATAGCAAGTTTACATTTGGTGAGAAGTTACAAATCATATAGAATCATTTAATATTCTCTTCGTCTTAGAGGCACTCATTGTTTGGCTTTTGTTCCACAATATTTTGTTTCCATGTGGACTGATACTTGCTCATTTATGTTCCCATGAATTATGTCAGTGTAAGATGGAGCAGTGTACTTAATTTCGTCTGGATGTACCATTTAGCTAAAGAGTAAATAATATGCAGTTGATTTCCTTATTGGAAGTACTTCAACCTATTTCCTTGCTTTTTCTCCACCTAGTCTTCTCTTCGCAACACAGTCATACTAAAAGCCATTTGTCATATACTGCAAAGAGTACTAGGTTTATAGTCAAAAGACATCAGTTCAAGTTCCACCTTTTCTACTTAATAGGTCATTGAACTTATGGAAGCCAGGGAGCTATTCTGAACCTCAATTTTTCTGTCTGTAAAGAAGGAATAATAAAACTGGCCACACAGGGTTATTGTGAGTGTAAACAGCTTAAACTATGTGGAAGCAGTTAGTAAAGTGCAGAGTGTTTCTAAATATAAGATGTTATTATGTCTGAGTAGAACGATGATGTGTATATTAACTAAAGAAAAGAATAAAATGAGCATGAGTGATCATGAAGGCATAATTAATCATTGTCATCAATCTTCAGATTTTTGTGGGAAATTATTTAAAGGACCCTAAGGCAGACAAGCAAAACATAAACTACAGAATCATGATTTTTAGTCCACTCACTGTTACTTTAATTTGAAAATCTCCTAATGAGAACAACAGCAACTCTCCTCCTAGTGAAGATGGTGCTTCCTAGAGAAAAAATAACACAAATACCTGATACAAAAGAACATTCAAATAATAAACTGTACAAATTTCTAAAAGTCTGGTATGTCAATTACATTGTCTCATAGGAATCATGTTTGGTTTCAGGCTAGCTTTAAGTAGCCTCTATATGTTAATATATACCTAGGAAATACACTAAGAACAGCCTTGAAATGTCATTTTGCTTAGTTTTTTGCTAAGGACATTGTCCAAGTTTTTGCTACTTGGAGACCTTCAGCATTTTGAACCCCTACAGAGCTTTAGGCTTTCCTGAGTCTCAGCCTTTGAGTCTCCTGAACCTAGAGGCAAATTTAGGGGCAGGGAGAGTGAGCTTGATAAGAGGCTCTCCTGGCAGGCACTCACATCAAGGATATGGGGAGGGAGTTGATGGCCATCTCGTATAGCTCCCACAGCAGTGTCTGAAGAGGACTCCTTTCAAGTGTTCATAAACACTAAAGTTTGGTTCAAAGCTCCAGGCAAAAATGACAAATCTGGCAGAGGACATTTCCCGTGGATACTGTCTTAAATAAACTAAGCTAAAATTCTCAATAAAATTCGGTAAGTGCCATGTAATATCTACCACATTGGAAGTACACAGTATAACACTGTGGTCAAGCACTGTCCCTGGAGGAGTTCCTCTTCTGAGGTGGCAGGGGGAGAAGTTCCATGGACCCACTCCCTAGCAAAATAAGCAACACTGCAAAAACTAACTAACTAAATAAGTAGGTAAATAAATATAAACCATGTAAAGTCTCTGGAAATTTCCTAAGGGCATACTGAAAATGAAGTAACACTTAATCAAGAAAATCTACTAAAACTCAATAAAAACAACAGGAGTCTATAGTGTCTCAGCCTCATCCTGCTCCTTCCCCTTCCACCTCACTTTCTGCCTTACTCAGCTTGATGGAGGCTCCACTCCAAGTAGGTCTGGCCAAGAAGACAGGGCTTCCTCTCCCTTAAAAGTTTCCAATTAAGGGTTATCTCACCTGGAGGCTGCTAGGATTTTTCATACCATCCAAATGAAATTTGAAAAGGCTAAATTCCTAGTGAGTGTGACCAAGAGTTTGTGGGCTCCCTTTCTTCACTCAGCTCTGGCCCATAGGATGCAGTCTCAACCCCAGGTGTGGCAGACCTAGAATACTGGGGCCTTGATTGCCATCACTCCAGCTTGCTCCAAGGGCAGGGGTTCCATGCCAACTGAGGTAAATGGAGAAGACCAGAGGCTGCCACCCAACTCAGTACCCAGAGTTGTAGCACAAAGACTTTGTCCAAGGGAGAGGCAGTACACAAGAAAAGAGAACCCTTAAACATTCTCCAGTTATTTGAAACAGAGCATGGGGAAGTTCAAGTATATGGCTCCTCTTAATTAAAAGCAACAAGCTAAATCATAAGCCAGATAGCTCACCAGAGAAAACCAGAAAAAGAGATAGCTAAGAATATCCTTCCTGAGGTCAGAATAACTTTTAAAGATTAACCCCAAAAATGACCCCTACCAAAATTTATTTTCTTCAAACTACTGTGCAAACCCAGGGAATTTTTGAAAACAGTAAAGCAATCAACCAGTAATTAGTGGAGCTTATGGCTTAATGACCGTAATGAATATGACACACATGAATATGGACACAAATATCCTCAACAAAATGCTAGAAAACTGAATCTGGCAATATAAAAAAAGGACTATACACCATAAACATGTAAAGTTTATCCCAGGAATACGAGGTTGGCTCAACTTATGAAAATCAATCTCATATACCATATTAATAAACAAAGGAATAAACCCACATGATCATCTCAACAGATGTAGGAAAAGCAGTTAATAAAATCTAACACCCCTTCATGATAAAAACAACAGTCAACAGTCTTGTGATAGAAGGGGAAAGAATTTTCTAAACTTCATAAAGAGCATCTATAAACCCACAGCTAATGTCATATTAATGGTGAAACACTGAAAAACCCTCTAAACCCCTAAGGTCAGTAACAAGACAAAGACGTCAGTTCTCGCTATTTCTGTTCAACATTGCGCTGGAGGTTCTAGCCAGCCCAGTTAGGCAAGAAAATTAAGTAAAATGAATGAGATTAGAAAGGAAGAAGTAAAACTATCTCTATCTACAGATGACATGGTCTTGCATTTAAAAAACCCTAAAGAGTACACACACACACACAATTAGAGTTAATAAATGAGTTCAACTGCTTTGCAGCATACAAGATCAATTTACAAAAGTCAACTGTATTTTTGCACACTAGCAATGAAAATTCCAAAAAAGAAATTAATAAATGCATTTTCATTTAAATATATCAAAGGGAATAAAATAATTAAAAATAAACTTAACAGAACAACTTCAATATTTGTACACTGAATGCTACAAAACATTGTTGAAAGAAATTTAAAAGTCCTAAATATATGGAGAGATAGCCTATAGTCATGGATAGGAAGACTCAGTATTGTAAAGATGGCAATATTCTCCAAACAGAACTACAGATTCAATGAAACCTCTATCAAAATTCTAGCTGACTTTTTTCTTTGGCCATAAATGACCAGCAGATCCTAAAATTCACATGGAACTGCAAGAAAATCAGAATAGGCAGAAAAAAAACAAAAAGAAAAAGAAACAACAAACCCACAAAATCTTGAAAAAGAACAGTAGGAAGACTCACACTTCTCAGTTTCAAAACTTACTAAAAGCTACGGTAATCATACTGGTTCAAGAATAGACATTTAGATCAGTAGAATAGAATTGAAAGTCCAAAATTAACCCATATATCTATGGTTAACTGATTTCCAACATGTGTCAAGATCATTCAATGGGGGAAAGAATAGTCTTTTCAACCAGATGCCCACATGCAAAAGAATTAATCTAGACCCTTACCTCAAATCATGTACAAAAATTAATTCAAAATGTATCCTAGACTTAAATGTACAAGCTAAAACTATAAAACTCTTAGAATAAAATATTAGCTGTTAATCTTTGTGACTTTATTTTGGCAATGGATTCTTAGACATAACACTCAAAGTACAAACAACCAAAAAAAAAAAATAGATGAATTAGATTTCATTAACATTAAAAATGTCTATGTCTCAAAGGACAGAATCAAAAAAAAAAAGAAAAGACAACCCACAGCATGGGATAAAATATTTGCAGATCATGTGTCTGATGAGGGACTTGTATTTAGTACATATAAAAATAAAGTTATAATAACGACTCAATGTGAAAAAAATAAACCAATTAAAAACGGGCAAAGGATCTGGACAGTTTTTTATAGAAGGTATATAAATGGTCAATAAGCATATGAAAAGATTCTCAATACCATTTGCTGTCATGGAAATGCAAATCAAAATCACAATGAGCTACCACTTTACACCCACTAGGATGGCTATAAATCAAAAGGACAGATAATAACAAGTGTTGGCACAGTTGTGGAGAAATTGGAACTTTTGTATGTTTCTGGTGGGAATGTGAAACAGTGCAACCGCTTTGGAAAACAGTCTGGCAGTTTCTCAAATGGTTAAACACAAACTTACTGTGCAACTCAGAAATTCTACTCTAGGTATGTTCCCAGGAGAAATGAAAATGTATGTCCACACAAAAACCTGCACACAAATGTTCATAGCAGCTTTATTGATAATAGCAAAAAATAGAGACAACTCAAATGTGTATCAACTGATGATTGGAAGAAGAGTGGTATACCTATAAAATGGAATATTATTTGTCAATAAAATGAAATGAAGCACTGATAACATGGTACGTTGATGAACCTTGAAAATATACTAATTAAAAGAAGCTAGTCACAATAGATCACATATTATATGACTCCATTTATATGAAATGTCAGGGATAGGCAAGTTTATAGAGAGAGAAAGTAGATTAGTGGCTGTCTAAGGCTGGGAGAGATTAGGGGCTTGAGAAATGATGGCTAATGTGAACTGGATTTCTTTAGGGGGTAATAATATTCTAAAACTGATGACAATGATAATAGCACATGTCTGTGAATGTACTAAAGCCACTGAATTGTACACTTTGAATGGGTGAATTATATGGTATGTGAATTATATCTCAATGAAGGTATTAAAAAAAAAAAAGAGTCTGGAACGAGATTATATTTCAATCTCCAGGTCTCCTCTCTGTGAATTTAGGCCAAGTATTTAAGCTCTTTATGATTCTGTTTCTTCATCTTTAAAATGGAGATAACAACATTATCTATGTCATAGAGCTGCTATGAAAATTAAAGGAACTAATACATGCAAAGAAAGAAGGACTTCTAACAGAGCCTGGCACATAGGAAGTGCTGTATGTAGGTGTTAGTTCTTATTATGCACAGAGTGTTAGAGGAGAGCATAAAAGAAGCATCTATCGCATGTGTAGGGCAGTGGGAAAGGCTCAAAGGGTGACACAAATTAGTTTTGAAACATAGGCAGGGATTATCAAGGCATAGATAAAAGGGAAGGAATATCCAACAATGTAAAGAGTATACACAAAAGTATGCAGACATCAAGAATTTAAAGTATCCTATAAGTAAACTGGAGTATCACCTGAAGCAAAAGAAATTGAAATGCAGCCTGTGTTTTAGGTATTCTTTTTAAAGAGCTCCTTCAGAGACAATTTAATTAGAAATTTTCTGTGAGAATAAGGTTAGCATTACATAATTTAGATAACATGCATCAAGTTAAAAACACCATCGTTGAGACCCTGATCTAGTCTGAAGATTAGGTAAAATGGTTCTCATTTCTATTATTGAAACAGTATAATCTGTACACATAGCTCTGTATGGTATACATATTTTGTTGTCTGTTCTGCTGCTGGTACCCATCTTATGTGAGAGAAAAGGGGAAAGTGTGATTTTTATAAACAGACACTTGAGGAAGACTAGCCTATGCAAACAATGTAATTCATAGCAACACCGGCATATATGTTCACTTCAATGCTGAGTGAATAAAATCATCATGAGAATTGATGCATGACAATGGCTTGACAATTTCTTATTCTTTCTCATCACACCAATTCTTAAGATGATAGCTGTATGCAGACATGTGAATATCGCTATTGGGCTGAGCTAACCGTGCATGACCCAACTTTTTTTCCTTTTGGAAGATGAAACCTGAATTCTTAGACTAAACAGTGAATAAATGTTTCAGAGATGTGTTATATAATTTACTTCTGAAAAATAGAGTTACTACTTGTCTCTAGAAGTTTAGAAAGATATTGACATAGTCATTTGCAAATTCAAAGATGTAGAAACAGTAGGTCTATGTTGACTTCCATAACCTCTGCAATATTCTAGCCAATATCATAGAGCACTGCATTGGAAAGAAATCCAAATATTAAGGTGACCTTGAAGTTTTAAGTTACTTTTTGCTAATGCAGTAGTTTTGACATAGTTAACAAAACCAGTTCTGTATATAATTCCTCAGAAATAAATATAAGTATAAATATGAAAACTAGAGAAATGCTTCTGATACAGATTTTACTGTTTAGAGTTACAAAGGAATATATTAATGAATTAAGAGCCATTAAATCTTACAGATAATGTTACCAGCCACCATTTAGGGCACACTTATTATTCTTGGTGTTTTAATCTTCATGGTGCCCTCAAGATTATTATTTGTGTTTTGTTGATATGGCTGAGACTTAGAGCTAGTCAAATAACTTCAAGTTACATTTGTGGCAAAAATAAGCATTGAATCCTTGTTTGTCTGGCCCCCCACAAGCCATGATGGTGACAAGAACAGGACTAAATTCCTGTTGCCAACAACTAGAAAATTGAGCAAAGTCTGGAAAAAAACTTTCAGACATTGGTCAATATGTAAATAAGGATTTTGATTCCTAAAGGTTGGAAACAACAAAATGATTCCAACAATCACCCCAGATCTTTGGCTGATGGCAATTTCCAGATTGGAGACCCAGGCATATAGATCCAAAACAGATTGTCAGCTTTACTGAGTTGAGAAATTAGAGATCAAAGTTTGTGAAAGCTGAGGAGGTTGGTATTTGGGGGGACATGTTTGAAAAGAGAGAGCTATCTGAGGAGAATACTTGCAGAAAGGGGGTCAAAATGACATAGGGGTCATTTTGAGTCTTGGCTGAGTAATAGGTCATACATACATCCAGAGAAACTGTACAATGCTGGGGAAAGAATGACAAAAAGCATATCAATTCCCTTTTTTTTTTTTTTTTTTTACAAACTAAAGATAT
Organism: Balaenoptera acutorostrata; assembly: GCF_949987535.1. Lineage (NCBI taxonomy): Eukaryota > Metazoa > Chordata > Mammalia > Artiodactyla > Balaenopteridae > Balaenoptera > Balaenoptera acutorostrata. The sequence goes on from NC_080068.1 coordinate 14,188,723, forward strand.
AAACCTTTATTTCACAACTTTGTCATAATTTACTTTCTAATGAGACATGTATTGGGGACATAGGTTTAAAATAAGAGAGACTTTTGAGAAAGCTTTCATTTTGGGGTGATCTTATTGTACCAAGACTTTAAAAGGATATATGAAAAGCATGTATTTACCTTTGAATTATGTAGTAATTAACATTTAGGTGAGCAAACATATAAAGTAGCATACTCCCACACATCTTGCTATATCAGTGTTTCGTATGTTGCCTTGACCTCTTAAAAGGTTCCACTTTTCATTAGGAAGATGCATATTCATTTGCCACTTCTAAACTCCAGTAGCATGTTGATTTTGTTGCTGTTTACAGCTGACATAAATTAGCATTGGGTAAACAGATGCAAAAAAAAAAAAGTCACAGGAAGTTGTCCTTGCTTACATCTTTAGAAATCCTCCCAATCAGGAGGGAAAACCAATGTTTTGAATTAAAATGTAACAATTAGATTTCGTTTTACAAAGGAAATAAATTTTGAGAAAACCTTGTATGCTTTCTCAGTCCCTCTCAAAGAGCTAAGGAGTCAGATGGCAGCCTTACCAGTGAGGAAACCAGGCCTCAAGTGGCATTTGGATTCTTTCAAAGGCACAGTAACAAGTTTGACCAATAGGGGATCATTCATCAAGTCACTATCCATTGCATTAAATGGGACTCTAGTGTGGTCTGAAATGAGAAAAGATACCTCTAAAAAGCACCCAACGTGGGAATAGCTTACTCATCTGTCAGCTTCTAGAACGCAAACAGCTATTAAAAGTCAGCTCCCTCTGGGGAGGTAGGAAGCAGTCAAGGAGAGAACCACCATACTGATGGAGGCCCCAGAAATGGAAAAGTTGGTCAAGGAAAGGAAGGCAAATGCATACTCTTTCAGAATACACCCCTTGGGTATTTTAATGATCAGTCGAAATACAAAGAGGTTTGGATTTTAAGGTGTCTTTTCACAGCATCTCCACGTAAACTGTGTATTAATTATTTTAACCTGGAAACAAAAAGGCCATAATGCTGAAAAGTGGATTTGTGATTCTTGCATGTTTTAAAACTTTGAGCAAAGAATTTCAGGTTCTCTATGTGATGGAAGTTAGCATGAGGAAATGAACTTTACATTTTTTAGGGGTTTTTTTGGTAGGTTTGAAGGTGGATTTTTTTTTTTTTTTTTTCCTTTTCTCCTTTTTATTTCCAACCATTGCTAGTGGCATGAAATGGGAAAATGAAATGTTTGGACTAATTTTTTTTCCCATTGATTCTTATGTAGAATAATGTACTCTGCAGTTCAATTAAAAATAACAAGCTGCTGTGTTGCTCTGAGCCAAATGTAATCTCCAAGACCATGGTCAATAAAACACTCAAGAAAATGAAGTATTGAGACTGAATGGTTTGAAGTCTACTGGGGAATAAAGAAGCAACTGATTAGCATTTGAAAGCAAGGTCTTTTAATTTTTTAAAACTCAAGGAGAATAAAAAAGTGATCACTCATCAAGAACAAAGAGTTTGAAAAATATCTCACCTTTTTTTTATGAGTCCTTTCAAAATTTTAAGAATGACCTTTGGTCATCAGCCCCAAGAACTAAGATGCTTTTCTGTACATGTAATGTTATGTTTCGGAAACTCCTAGAGTCCCTGCTGAGGAATGTAAGGATAAATGGACCAATGCTCAATGTTTTTTCACTCTAAGTGACGTTTGCTCCATCCAATGAAGGATGTCATGAGAGTAAGTGTTATGGCTGGTTTTATGCTAAACATTCCAATCTATTATTCAATAAAATATAGTGATGGGAAAAAGTTTCATACATCTTTACATTTTTCAGTAACTTATGGGAACCTCCCTCTAATTCCTTAATATGTGTCCCCACAATTAATTCAGTACTGTAGTCCATATCTAAAATCCTGATAAGAGCTAGCACAGAAGTTATTTTTAAATGCCTTTTATTAATTTGGATAACTTCTAGTAATCTTCTTTTATACACTTACTAATTTTTGAAACACAGAATATGGTTTTTTCAGCTTTAAGCTCAGACTTCTCTACATTCTGTAAATCCTCACAGATTTGTTTCTTGCTTTTAAATATCAGCACCTTTCCACTTTCTACGCTTCTGTTTCTGCCCTCTATGCAGGAGATCTTTTAAGTTTCCCACTGTGCTTCGTAATAAAATCAAAAGAAAAAAGCATATCCTTCAGAAAGCATTCAGCTCACTAGAAATAGAAAACCTGTCACCTTATTCTTAAAACCTCAGATCAGGCAGGTCAGTGGCAGAAATAGTGAGTGCAGTTTTGACAAAGGGTATGGAGTGGGGTTAGCAAAATTATTATGTACCTTGTTATCTCCAGATGTGTTTTTAAGGAAAAGACTGTCTTCATTCAGGAAACGGGCTTGGTACTGTTGGGAGGAAAACTTTTCCTCTGCCCTCTTAGGTTTGTATGTTTAGGGGCCTGCGAATTAACTGGCAACACCTGTGAATTAACTGACAACACCTGCGAATTAACTGACAACAGGAGGAAAGTCAAGGTTTATTTACACGTGCACATGGAAGTCACTTAGTAATTTAGTCATGAGTAACTTGCTGAATATCCAGAGGTAAAGGTTTATATACCAGCTTAACAAGAGGGTGGGGGGGGTGGAGTTCAGGGCTTCAGAGGGAAAGTAGGAAGGGTCTGTTGTTGTTGGATTTTTTTGTGTGATTTTTTTGTTCCCACCTAATGGGAACAAGTAGACTATCTCCTTCCAGGACTTTGCAGGAAACTCCCTCCCTGGGAATAAGTTTAATGGCAGCTGCATCTTCAGGAGGCTGTGCTTTATTCAGATAAGGGAAGTTCAGATAAGATTTTGTGTTTTCACTTTAACATAATCTTTATGCCAAAACTGTAATCCCATCAATATGCTGACTAAAGTTGAAGTGTGACTTGGAAGAATAAGAAAGTATAAACAGCTCTACTTTAGAATAGAAAAGGAGATATAGAGTGGACAAAGAGACAGAAAGAGATTGATTTTGATACTACCGTGTGTTAAAAGACTGTAGCCCAAGTTCTTTCTCTTTTATATACCATGTAGTTTCTGAACCTCCTACCCAACCCCAAACACACATACATACCCAAATGCTGATAAAGGCAGTCTAAATTAACTTCTAAGAATAAAGGCTTTATCTTATTGAATTATAGTTTTCTCCGGATATATGCCCAGGAGTGGGATTGCTGGGTCATATGGTAGTTCTATTTTTAGTTTTTTAAGGAACCTCCATACTGTTCTCCATAGTGGTTGTACCAATTTACATTCCCACCAACAGTGCAAGAGGGTTCCCTTTTCTCCACACCCTCTCCAGCATTTATTGTTTGTAGACTTTTTGATGATGGCCTTTCTGGCCAGAGTGAAGTGGTACCTCATTGTAGTATTGATTTTCATTTCTCTAATAATTAGCAATGTTGAGCACCCCCAAAGTTCATTGCAGCACTATTCACAATAGCCAAGACATGGAGGCAACCTAGATGTCCATGGACAGATGAATGGATAAAGAAGATGTGGTATATATATACAATGGAATATTACTCAGCCAATAAAAAGAATGAAATAATGCCATTTGCATCAGCATTGATGGACCGAGAAATTATCATACCAAGTGAAGTAAGCTAGACAGAGAAAGACAAATATATGATATAGCTTATATGTGGAACCTTTAAAAAAAAAAAAAAAAGGTACAAATGAGCTTATTTACAAAATAGAAAGAGATGCACAGACATAGAAAACAAACTTATGGCTACTAAAGGGGAAAGTGGGGGAGGGATAAATTAGGAGTTTGGAATTAACATATACACACTACTATATATAAAATAGGTAACCAACAAGTACCTACTGTGTAGCACAGGGAACTAACTATACTCAATATCTTGTAATAATCTATAATGGAAAAGAATCTAAAAAAGAATCACTTTTTTATATATATAACTGAATCACTTTGCTGTACACCTGAAACTAACACAACATTGTAAATCAACTATACTTCAATAATAAAAAAGAAAAAGAATACAGACTTTAGCATCAAACACTGGATTCAAATTTCAATCTTTCTTACTAGTTTATAAGCTCAGTTATGTATTCTATCCCCAAATCTCAGGTCTCTCATTTGTGACACAATGAGAACATTTGTGAAACAGTAGCAATACCAGAGTATTCCAAGAATTAAATGAGGTGATTAATGTAAAGTGATAAGGATGACGACAGGCAAAATGTAAGTAGTAGTAGTTGTTGTTGCTATTTTTTATATGCTTCCTCCCTTAGCCTGAAAACATGCTTTGGATGAAAAACATTCTTTGACCCTGAATCCTCTTTATTCTACTAATTCTTTCTAATGCAAATGTCTCAGACTTCAGTTCTATCTTCACTTCATCATTTATTTTTATCCTCACACCACTAGCTTCTATTGGTTTCTATTTTGACTTCTCCAAAGAAACTGCTTTCCAAAAGGTCTTCATGATCTCCTACCTGACAAATGAAATGGATGTTTCCAGGCCTTATCTCTCTGGACCTCTCACCTGCACTGAAATCTACCAGCAGCTTGTTCCTTCTTGAAACTGTCCTTTCTTGCATCCTCCAACCATGTCTTCCCCTCATTTTCTTCTGACCTCTATTCTTTCTGCCTCCTTCATTGGAGTCTCTTTTTCCAGAATTTCATCCCTAACTCTTTCTATACTTTACCTCTGAGTGATTTCATTTACTTTCTTGAAAATTATAAACAAATTTTTATTTCCAACCCTGACCTCTCCCTCATGCTTCAGACTCATTTATTCAACAAGTGTTGAAACAAGTGTTACATAGTTGATGACAAAAACTTAGAAAACATGGAAAATGAAAATTAACAAAATCATCCATATTTCTCCATCAAAAACTTACTAATATTTTAGTGTCTGTCACTTACTAGCTAAAAAAAACCTAGTTACTTTATCCATAGAAACAGAGTTAGTTATGATTCTAAACTCATAGGATAGCTAGGCATAAATATACAAAAAGCATCTGAAAGTGCCCACCACACAGTAAGTCCTATATGGATGTTTGCTGCTATTATTATTACTTTTTTTTCAAATTTAAAAGTGCACACTCCTATGGACTGAATATTTGTGTCCCACCAAAATTTATATGTTAAAGCCTAATTTCCAAAGCAATGGTATTTGAAGGTGGAGCCTTGGAGTTACAGTAAGTAGGTAATGAGAGTAGAGCCCTAATGAATCAGATTAGTGCCCTTACAATATACACTAATATGTATAAAATGGATAACTAAGGAGAACCTGCTGTATAAAAAAATAAATAAAATAAAATAAAATAAAAAAGAAGAGACATGAGAAAGATGATCTCTTTGCTTACTGCCATGTGAGACAAAGGAAGCAAGCTCTCATCAGACACTGGATCTGTCAGCACATTGATGTTGGACTTCCTAGCCTTCATAACTGTGAGAAATAAATGTTTGTTGTTTAAGCCACCCAGTCTATGGTAACTTGTTATAGCAGCCTGAATTGACTAAGGCACCCATACTCATAAATAGTTTTGTATATTTTCTTCCCATTCAGCAAAATACATATGAATATTTTTAAAATTTATTTTTACAGTAGGTCCTTGTTGGTTATCTGTTTTTAAATATAGCAGTGTGTACATGTCAATCCCAAACTCCCAATCTATCCCTCCCCCACCATCCTTCCCCCCCGGTAACCATAAATTCATTCTCTAATTCTGTGCATCTGTGTCTGTTTTGTAAATAAGTTCATTTGTATCAGTTTTTTTTACATTCCGCATGTAAGTGATATCATATGATATTTGTCCCTCTCTGTCTGACTTACTTCACATAGTAAGATAAAATATATAAAATACATGTGAATATTTTTAATGTAAATAAATATTTTAATGTAAATAAATATCCTTTGTTATACAGCAGATGTGATCAATAGTTTTTTTCAGCTGCTTAATGAATTATGTTTACAGTTGCCTCAAACTTCCATTAATTTATTCAGGGTTGTATATAATTCCCAGAATGCCAACTGAAACTCAACATTTCCATTCTCATTTCCTGAAATAATGTTGGAATGCAAATGAAAATAATGTTTTTACAGTGATGTTTTGAATCTCTCTATAAGACAAACAAAAACAAACCAATCCCAAACTTTAAAATGTTCCTCTTAGTTTGTTAAAAAACCCTCCTGTGGCCCAATTCTGAGCAGATAACTATTTAACAGGGCATTAAGACACTGAAGTTGACAGCTGAATGTGCTGTGTAATAGTCTATCATAGAGATTTTTTAGAAAGCAATCCCTAGTTGTCGGGCATTTAGTTTGTTTTCAAGTTCTCACTAGAGAATTTGCAATGAACATTCTTTTAGATACATACCTGTGCTCATATATGATTACCTCCTTAGTTGTAAAATTACCAGAAGAAATAACACAAAAATTTGAAAGTGTTTCCTTTCCTACTGTGAATTTGTTTGCTTAAAAGGTTGTCCCATATTTAACTCACATAAGTGGTATATAAGAAAGTCTGCTTCCTCATATGTTTGCTGATAAACATTAACATTCTTTTTCATCCTTGCCAATCCAATGAGCTATAAATAACTCATCTTTTCTAAATTTGTATTTCCCAAAGGTATATTCAGAGAACAAAAATAAATCACTCTTAATGTTTGGCATTGAACTTTGTCCTTTTAAAATTTAAGCATTAAAGATTATGATTTTAATGATTGTTATTTCTTCTGATAAATATTATTTCTCTTTTAACTGATTATGTGAGCCACAAATGTGCAGGAAAAAAGAAAGTACACATTTTCCTTCTATTAAATTTGAATGTGTATTAATTTTGTATTCTGTACAGTAGGTTTTTTCAAAATATTGTCTTTGATTCTGTATTGAATATTCACCCTGAGGACTTTGGTCTATTGATTGAAAGTTTTAATCCCTCTAATAGAATTATGATGCATACGCCAAATAGAAAGAACATTCAGGGAGAATCTCAGAAGTCCATACTCTTTTCAAGACTGAGGCCTCCACTGAGGGTTTCCAGAAGTATGGCATAGCATTCCATCACTTCTCACTAAGTACTGATAACCCCACGTCTATACATCAGTGAATCCCATCAGTTCTACCTTCAAAAGATACCCAGAATCCAATTACTTCTCATCAAATCCATTTTACTGCCTAGCTCACTGGTTTATTGCAAAGGATTCCTAATTGCTCTCCTAGCTTCTGTCCTTGCCCCTCTAGTCTGTTGTCAATAGCAACTATCAACCGTCTCAAAAAATGTTAAAACATAGCAGATCACAACCCCCTCTGCTCAGAGCCCATCAGGCTGCCCATCTCAGTTGAAGTAAGAGCTGGAGTTATCACAGGGGCTTAAAGGTACTGTTTAAGCTCCACCAGACACACACCCGTTACCTCTCAGACATGTCCTATCTGACCCTAGCTCCCACAGTTCCCGCCACACTAGCTTCCCTTCTGCCTCTCAACCATGTCAGCGAGATTCCTGCCTGACACATCTGCACTTACTCTCTCTTCAGTCTGAAGTGTTCTTTGTACAGAGGCTCTTCCTAACTGAAGGTACAACCCTTTCTCATATGCTCTTTGTTCTGATTATCTGTTTAATTTCCCCCCCACAATTCTTATCATCATGTGACATAACATATATATTACTTATTTTGTTTCTTGTCCATCACTCCCATTAGGACGTAGGTCTAGCAGGATAGAGATGTTTGTTTATTGTTTGCTTTGTTCACCATTGTATTCATAGCATGTGCCTGGCATTAACACTTGAATGACTGAATAAATATCTGAATTTCTGCTATTTTCCTGTAAAATATTATTTTGGATGGATATACCACTAGCCCTAAACATCCCAAGTTTAATTTTAAATGGCTTTTCATTGAATTCTGATATTTAATTAGCTTCAATTTACATTTATTAAATGTTTTTATATGCTGACATAGACTGTCATATCATAAAGCTCTGCTGACATTTATTAACATTACTGTTCTTGACAACATTTTTACAGGAAAATGACTGTATCAACCAGAGAGTTTGTAAACATTATCATCATTTTGAAGTCAAATTTTACCAAGTTATTCAGTTAAATATTGTATAGACTTCTGACATTTGGTAGAGCTGGTCACTCCTCACAGCTGTAATATGCTGTAGCTCAAAACATATTCATGATAGTTGTCCTTGACATAACTGCATTTACAAAGTACTCTGCACTGGTAAACTTTTGACAATATTTACGGAATAGAATTGACTCTTGCATGTGGCTGTGCCCTTGTAAGATTCACTTGGGTGTTAAATTTACCAAAATAATGAAGACTTGGACCAAACACACAGAAAATATTATCCAGCACTCATATTCAGAAAACAAACCAAATGCCTAGTAGTTCTAAGTTTGTATGTGGTAACCCTGTGGTCTATAAGAATCTTAGCCTCCTAAAAATGTATTTTCAAATGTATGCTAGGGGAAACCAATAAATGAGAACTAATGTACTTAGGATTGCTGTGACTTCCTGTTGTCCTTGATGACCTTGTACTCCCAGTTACAGCATCTTATTCAGATTCTCATGAAAACAAAATGAACATCTTTTTCTTGTTTTGCCACCCTCCATTAAGTCACTAAAATGTAGCCATTTCGTGATCATAAAGGAATGTACAAAAGCGAACATTTTATTGTGAAAATGAACTTTCTCGCATACTAATAGCTTTAACTTTATGTTCAATTTAAAGTATTTTTTTCACTTAAATAATTGCTTGCAAAATAGGAATCAGAAATAATATGTAAGATATGGCTTTAGGAAGTTAGAATGACTAAATATTTTTGTTTACTTCTATCATTTATAATTTGAATCTTATTGTCTGATAAAAATATTTAAGCAAAGATCTTAAAAGGTAAGTTTAGTGCAACGTTTTCTAAACCTTTGTTGCTCCATAAAATCCTTCTGCAGGAGCCCTTTTAAAAATGTTTTCATTGCATATCCCTGTGACGAGCTTTTCTTCTCTCCGTGCAACTCAGATATTTTCGCTTTTATAACACCTAGATTGTTTATTCCTCCCCTGATGTCCCTCATTTTTGTTTTCCGATCCTGGTGTTTTGATATCTTTTTAATAACAAACTCCATACCTTTTGCCTTTTTTAACTTATAGTAGTTTCTAATATTTGTATATGGTCTATAAAAATAGCGAGGCTTTTCCAAGGAGAATGATAGTCATTAATTCTGCATATATCGCAGTGGAATGTGTCATCCCCAAGCAAAATATAAGCTCACACTGTGCATGAAGACAGTTCTTGTTTGCTTCAGCCAGTAGCATAGTTTACGGGGAAAAAGTTTTTAAACAGGTCACTAAGAAATATTCTCATTCTCGTTAATGTCTTTGAGCCGCATATGTGAGTAGAATCGTAAGGAATTTCCAGTGACTCATTCCTAGTTTTGGCCATCCTTGCATTCTGTGAAGTCGTGCATATTGAAACCTCTAAACAGCCCTTAGTAAAGCCTTGACAGTAGAGCTTGTCGCTTGCACCTATCAAAAATGTCAGATGCTTTTTCCAAACTCTATCACTAACAAACAATATTGAATACTTATTAAATATGGGAATTAGCTACAAAATCTGCAAGTTGCAGTGTTGTAAATCAACTAAGCAATTAGTGTGAGATTTTTTAAGTGACTGAATACAAATTCAGAATTATGAAGTTATTATCTAATAACCCAACAAGTGATATGAATAAATCCTTGCTAATATGAAAATTATCAACCACTGAAACACTTTTCTATAAGCGGGTCTATGGCTCCTCATGCTAATGCACTTAGATTGATAAACTACAGGCATTCTGTGAAAGCTTCATTTATTCCAGTTGCTGAGGATTGTGTTTAGAGAACCTGTCATCCAAATGATCAGCAAATTGAAGTCTGCAATTTGTTTTCATTTAATAGGCAGACAGGTTTTCACCAGTTTAGATTCAGTCCTATTAATACTCTTTGAAACTAATTGCTGGGAAATGAATTTTAAAGGCAGCATTTTATAATTTCTCTTTTTCTTCCTTCTGTCCCTATAACAGAAGACAGAAATGCACCAGTACACACTTTTAAAATATATGTTAAACAGGCACAGGCCATAATCTCCTGTCATCTGTATGGTTGCAAAGGACCCTTAGTCCTCACTGCCACAATCCATTCTACACTCTTCTCTCAAAATTATGTTCTGATTATGCCATCTCCCTTCCACAAAGCTCCAGTTGCCTGCCAAATAAAAGACAGTAACCTTAATATGGTTTCAACACCCTCCATTATCTACTCCCACTTAACATACTTTTCTTTATTTTTGTTTATATTGCAATATAACACCCATATAGAAAAAAGTTTAAACCATTAATTGATTAATAGTAAAGTAATATCCAGGTAACCACTGCCCAGAACAAAAACACCAGAATATCGTCATTACCGCAAGAGCCGTCTTTCCTTGTGTATCTTTCTGATCATACCCTCTCCTGCATCCCAGGGCCAAGCACCCGGAGCTGATTACTTCCTTGATTTTCTTTATAGTGTCTCCACTATGTACCCTTAAATACATAGTTATTTTACCTGTTTTTGAATGTTACAAAAATGGAACCAAACTGTTTTCTTGGAGTATTGCTTTTTTCACTCAACATGATTCTTGTAAACATTCATTTGTGTTACTGTGTATCGCTCTACTTTCTTCAATTTTAAGCTGTTTAGTATTACATTACATCAGTATACCACAATATATTTACTTTTCCATGTTGACAGACATTTGGATTTTTAGATTATTTCCAGATTTGGGCTATTACAGACAATGCTGCTATAAACGTTCCTGGGCATATATTTTGGTGCCCAAGATTCTCTAGTGTTCATACCCAAGGGGTGAAATTGCTAGGACATAGCTATCCATATCTTCATACTAGATAAATGTGTATGTAAATCTCAAAACCAGGCAAAATTAACTGCATATAAGGATTTTCAATCTCTACTAGTTATGTAAAATGTTTTGCAAAGTGGTTGTACAAATTTAAACATCCAGCAAAAGTCATGATAGCTCCTATTTCCTCATATCCTTAACAGTATTTGTATTATCATACTACATTTCTTTCTGCTTCCCATCTCTTACCCCTTCTTTATGGATTTTCTATTTGTTTATTCCTTTGTACACTGGGTATTAGTTCTGACCTATAACAGGTCACTAATTCTCTCTTCATCTGTTTCTAATCTGCTGATAAACTTTGTCAGATAGTTATTAACTTCGGACATTGTCTTTTCTAATTCTTACATTTCTGTTTAGTTCTTTTCAAATTCTACAATGATACTTCCTTTAGTTTCCAATTTTCTGCCAAAAAAGTTTTCCCCTTATTTCCTTAAAAATAATAAACATAATTTTTATAATATGCATCTGAAAATTTTAGTAACTGAGTTCTTGAAAGATCTGTTTCTGTTACATATTATTTCTGCTGGTTCTATATATGAAATATAACTTCCTGTTACATGATATCTTTGACTTTTGCTGTGGACATTGTATTCAACCAATTGTTTGAAGGGATAATGTAAGACCTCAAATGAAAATACTTACTTCCTAGAGGATTGTGGGTTTTTTATTTTTCCTTCCTGTCAGGAATCTGGAGTCTATCAGTCTCACACCACCTTAAACTTCATTAAAATATGAAACAAATTATAGCATCTTAGATTTTAATCCATACATTGAAAAATTTGAGGTCCAAAAAGATAATACTGAAGTAAGTTGAGTTATGATGATGCCTTCCTCTCTGTAACTTATTGTGTGACTTTGAGTTGAAACTTTTGTTTCTAGTTTTTCTTATCTGTTAAAATAGTACATGGCTTGTAACCCCCAAAATGGTGATTTTCCTTTTTTTACAGTTTCCTTTCTATTTCTCTTATATTCTGTTTGTACCAATTATGCTGCAGGTTGCTTGAGTTTTGCTTTATGTTTTTTGAGTACATAGATTTTCCAATACCTGGTTCTGATTATTTTGAAAGTGGTGTCCATGACTTTTTACCATATCTCTCACTATATTGAGTGTAGTAATTTGATGCATTGACTGCTTAATGCATGTTGAATGGATAAGTCAATGAATGAATAAATTTTGGAAATAGGTGCATTAATAAAAGTGATTAAACCAAGCTCAGTATTGCCGTAGAGAAGGAACAAGTATCTTTTCTATTATAGGTCCCAGAGCTTCAGTCTAATTTCTGTTGCTATGTTTACCTGTCCAGTATATTGGCTGATTGTCCTCATAAAACACAAGTGGTCTGAGGTAGGATTTATGCATAGTGATCCAAATGTGTAATAGAGCTTAAAAACAAAGCTTAAAAACATTGATCTAGAAGAGAAGTGATAAGATGTAATAAAAGTTTATTTAGGATGTACAATTTAAAAAGCATGTTCATCAATAATTCATCAACAGTCTTTAAAACAACCTTTAATATAACCATTTTTATTCTGTAACTTTAATCATTTGTAGCTGATGTTGCTAGAAGCAGATTTTGACAACAAACTTCTGAAAGGGATCCATTTGCCTAGGGATTTACTTATAAAGTTGGAATTAAAAAGTCATTTCTAGGGGGAAATTCAGCATATTAAACAAATATAACATAATCTAACATATTAAACAATTGTTCTAAAGATAATCAAATCAAATCTGATAAAAGGAAAAAGAATCACTATTTCATATGAAGGCATACATTTGGATATTATTTTTGCCACATAGAGCAGTTAGTTCTGCATTATAATTAATTAGTCTTCTTAATTTTTTGTGTCACCTTAAAGAGTGGTTTTCCATATCCTGGTGATTAAGTTGCTTCTGTACCTAAGAGATTTGTTAGATTTTAAAGACCATGGATAAATAAAGAATACATATGGTCCAAAATTATTGGTAGAGGAACCAGTCAAATAATAAGATTTTTCATGAAGCATCTTTCCATTGGTTTGTCAGTGGATAGATGTTCAAAATATAGAAATGAATGAAATGTGTGTAAGGAAATAATTACATGCTGTCTGTTGCCAACATGTTTAACATGATATAAGCAATCAGTGCCCAATTAATTCTAGAATTTCCTGATCTTATTTACATGCTCTCTGAATATGATCTTTATTTTGGAATTTCTTTAACCCATTCTGAATCTAATAACTTCATTAGAGTATTTGTGCAATGCATAGTCATTAGCTAGGTCTGTGTTTTGTCCAGACAACCAAATGGACAGAAGCAAATTTTGCCATATTAGTGGGAAGTTTATATTTGGAATCAAGAAGATGTTCTGTATTTTATACATTGTATTAACGGATTTGTTGAATTTTTACTTTTCATTCATTTGATATCATTTAGACTAAAGTCAGAATTGTTAGAAATTTTCATTCATTCTCAAAACCTCTCATCTATTGATATATCAATCTGTCATTATTCATTAGCATCAAATACTGCTAAAACAGGGGAAAAAAATCAGGAGCTTAACAACAAGAAATTGAAATTTAAAATTTTTCTTATATTCTAGAACCCTAGAAAGTCAGTCAGTCTTCTGTAGCATTTCAAGTTCCAAGGACATAGACTTCTTCATCTTATTTTTCTATTATGTGTGATCTAAGATACTTACCAGAGCTTCCAGCCAATACGTGTTCATAAGTAGAAAGGACAGAAGAACAGTTGCACAAAGCACCCTGCCTACATCACATTTGTCAGAATTGGTCACATGGTCTCATCTTGCCTAAAGGGAGACTGTGGATTGTCTTTATTCTCAGTAGTGCTAAAATGAAAGTAGATACATATAATTAATGACAAAGAGGGGAACAAACAGCAGTCACAGCCTTCATCTAACTATTTATTTACTGATTTATTTTACTCTAAGATAAGATATAAATGGTTAAACAAGACCAATTTTTTTTTTAAATAGTACCAGTAGTTTAGAAAAGTAAGATTTTTTAAAAATTACAAATAACACAATATCAACATAGTTATAGATGAGCATCATGATCTCCTGGGTATCCAAAGTAAAAGGGGATAGCTAAATAATTATTCACATTTTCATTATTTTAAAAAAGGCATTACTGATGCAAAATGAAGCTCTCTTGGCTCTGAACAATTTAAAAATTTATCTCATGGTAATTTTTATGGGAAAACTGAATGTTATGGTGGACAATATTCCTATAATAGATGCAGTGATTTTATAAGGCGTTTACTTAGTGTCTTTGAGTAAGAGCCAAAAACAAAGTATTATTTTACCACTCAATGAAGGCTATTTTGTGAGTCCCTAAGGAAAAATGATCCAAGGATAAAATCCTTGGGTATTCTGGCTTAGACCCAGGATAGATTTTAACCTGCTCACAGGGCTGGGTGGATATACACACTATGGATGGTTATCTGTAAATATTACTGTTGTTGAAAGATTCCTGAACAAGTTTAGGAAATTAAGAAATAGATTATCTAATTTTCTGTAGTCTACCAGCATGTGTCAAACCAATTTACCGCTCTTAACACCAGGTGTTCTAAAAAGTGAAAGGGGACTATTTGTTAACTGTAAGAGGGCAACAATGCAAAAAGATGAAAGAGGTGGAAATTGAAACCAATTTGCTGAATTTACTAAATTACACAAATTACCCGAAAAGTAAGTGAATTTCTCATAACAGTAGTAAAGAAATTACTTTTGCAATGAAATGTGTGTTTATATCCAAGTTTCAAAATTACTTAGCAAATAACTCCCAGTAAATGTGATGTTATAAATTTTAGCTAAATTATATGTTCTTAGAATTTTTTGATCTTTTCAAAAAATTCTATGTAGATTATATCTATTAAAATATTATTTTACATATTTTGACATAAATAAACAATAACTGCCTGAGGAGAGAAACAAATTCATGGTCTCCTAAATATGATTTTATTATTGATGAATCTTAGGTTGGTCCTGAGATGGCAAGAAACATGAATTCATGGTTCCTGAAGTTTTATAACCATTTTCATCTAATTTTTGATATGGTAATAATTAAATGAGAGCTGACAAGAAACTGGGTGATTAAACATTGTTTGATAAAGTGATGCATTAATAACACATAAGTTATATTTCTAAGTTATTCTCTCACAGTGCAAAACCAATTTTTAGACTGTTTGTAAGCAAAACTCTTTGAAGAATTAATCTTTGCTTTAAGGGAGCAATATCGATTGACATCAAGGATTTCTCTTATTTCCATGTAGGAAGAACCTTTTGTAATGGTCTCTGAAAATGTCCTGGGTAAGCCAAAGAAATACCAAGGCTTCTCCATTGATGTTTTGGATGCCTTATCTAACTACCTGGGTTTTAACTATGAAATTTATGTTGCACCGGATCACAAGTATGGAAGCCCACAAGAAGATGGGACATGGAATGGCTTGGTGGGAGAACTAGTGTTTAAGGTAAGCATTTATTTGTTTGTTTGTTTATCACATATCTAAAGGTTGACTATAACCCTTGGCAACTAATTTCATACAAAATAAGTGTAAGGCAAAGCATTAGGTGGCGGTGTTGAATCAAATCTCACCAATACTATTTCATGAACTTTGTGGAAAGAAAAACTGATGAGGGCTTCCCTGGTGGCGCGGTGGTTGAGAATCTGCCTGCCAATGCAGGGGACACGGGTTCGAGCCATGGTCTGGGAAGATCCCACATGCCGCGGAGCAACTGGGCCCGTGAGCCACAACTACTGAGCCTGCGCATCTGGAGCCTGTGCTCCGCAACAAGAGAGGCCGCGATAGTGAGAGGCCCGCGCACCGCGATGAAGAGTGGCCCCCACTTGCCACAACTAGAGAAAGCCCTTGCACAGAAACGAAGACCCAACACAGCCATAAATAAATAAATAAATAAACCCAAAGTTTAAAAAAAAAAGAAAAACTGATGACAATATAAAGCTGAGTTTTAAAATATTTCCTATAATAGAAAAGTATTTACTGCAGGTATTTACCTTTGCCAAAGTTATACTCCAGACATTTTGTCAGGATATGGTACATGATGAAGTCACAATGCCTTTTCCAAACACAGTTCATGTCATTGTGTTCTTTTAAAAATGTAATTTCAAAAACTAAACAAATAAGATCCTGACCACTTAGGAACTGATCATTTAGTTTTGGTATCTAAATAAGGTAAATCTATTCTTACTTGTATTTTTCTCCTTGTTCTTGCAATTCTCAGAGAAGTATTTAAACTTCTCTATTACTTTATCTCCATTTCTGTCAGTCTTTGCTTCATTTTTTGGAAGCTCTATTATTAGGAGCATACACACTTTTAATCATCATGTCTTCCTGCTGAGTTGTTGAATAGTCATGTTTAGGTCTATAATTTACTATTTGATTTCTGTGTATCTTATTGTTTCCCTCTGTTCCTTCTTTTCTTGCCTTCCTTTGGGTTAATTGAATTTTTTTAGTGTTTGATTTTATTTCCCTCTTAACTTTTTAGCTGTATTTCTCTGTATTTTTGTTTGTCTATGGTTAGTCTAGAGTTAGTAATGTGCATTCTTAACTTATCACATTCTATGTAGATTAATATCATACCACATCACATTAAAAAACGTAAACATACAGCAATATAATTCCATTTATACGTACTATATCCTTTGTGTTATTATGGTCATGTATTTATATTTATGAACTCCAAAGTAAAATGTCATAGTTTTTGATTTAAACCATCAGTTGACTTTCAAAGGTATAAAGAGGGGGGGAAAAGACAGTTTCTGATATTTAACTATTTATCTATTTACTATTTCTGTGGTTTTTTATTCCTTTCTACATATCTGAGCTTCTGGCTGGTATCATTTAGTTCAGCCTGAAGAACTTCCTTTACAATGTCTTGAAGTCCAGTCCTACAAGTGGCATATAGTCTCAACTTTAGTTTACCTTAAAATTTCTTTGTTTATCCTCAGTTTTAATAATATTATTAGCAAATAACAAACTCTGAGTTGACAGGTTTATTTTTGCTAGATACTTTCTGTCTTAGTGTTTTCAAGTGGCACTGCTGATTCTGATTTATGTTTGACAAGAACACTGAGAGTCTCAGGACAGTCACTTATAATCAAAATATATTTTTCCTCATACTTTTTTATTATCTAAGAAGAAAATTGAAGATGAAATATTATTATTCCTAAAATCAAGGCTGGTGATTTTAAAGCAAGAGCAACTTTTTATTTCAAAAATCAAAATAAAATTATCATTCAACAATTTTTCATACAATAATAAATGTTTTTATTATTATTTCACAGTATAATTGATACATAACATTATATTAGTTTCAGGCGTACAACATAATGATTTGATATATGTATGTATTGCAAAATGATTGCCACAATAAGTCTAGTTAACATTCATTACCATACATAAAGTTATTTTTAATGTTCATGACTTTAAATATGCCATTCTATTGTCTTTCACCAAATATTGTTTCTGATGAGAAGTTAGCCATCATTTGTACTTTTGCTCCTTTTTTATAGTGTAGGGGTGGTCGTTTTTTAATTCTCTATTCATTTTTGATGTTTTGATGTTTAGCTATGATTTTCTTTGTATTTGTCTCTGTTAGGGGTTCACTGAGCTTCTGGGATATGTTTCACTAAGTTTAATAAATCTTGACAATTATTTATACAAATATTTTTTCCACCCTCTTCTCCTTCTCCTCTGTACTTGAGGCTCAGAAAACATTCAAGTTAGACCTTATTAAATAATGTTGTCTCTGAGTCACTGAGGTCTTGTTTATTTCATCATAATATTTTACTCTCTGATCTTTAGATTGGATAATTTATCATGATCTGTTTTCAGGTTATTGATTCTTTCTTTGCCATCTCCAATTTCTGTTAAGTTCATTTGGTAACTTTTTTATTCTAGGTAGCTAGAATCATTCTTATGCATGTATTGGTTTGGAGTTGGCCAAGGATTTGAGGGAAGTTTATACATAGATTTTTGGGCTTATTTCTCTGTGGCTCCCTCCTTTATGTGAGTCCTCTTTTGAATTCTGCACAGTCTGGCTGCCTCAAACACCATCCTCTGATGCATTAAGCTAATAAGACTCTGACTTTCTGCTTGAGCTCTAGCTACCCATTGTTGCCTAACTGAGGTGGGTCCTCAATGAATGAGCCATATAAAAGTAGATCTCACCCAAAGCAGTTACCATCTTTAAAGGGTTGAGTACTCTTCAGTTTATGCCTGCTTTCAGCTGATATGCAATCTGTTCAATGTGTGTTTTTTAAAAATTTCATCCAGAATTTACAACTGTTACTCTTTGTTGGGTTAACCCAATAAAAAATTATTCCACCATTGCCAGAACTGGAATTATTTCTGGAATACTGAAAAGTATTCAGAAAGCCAAAGGATCTAAGTTGTTTCTAAGAGATGTAGAAGAGAAAAAAAATAAGAGGTTTTGAAGACAGTGGTAGGAAAAATAATAAAGCTGTTTTTCATATCCTTTAAAACTTTACTGACGTCAGTTTATTTAATAAACCTATTACATATGGAATTTTTTTTGCAAAAGGTTAATAGAAATATTTTAATAGGCAAACAGGAATCATCAATCCTCATCTCTCTTATAAAAACCATGACTATTTATCTTATATTCCTTTATTATAAAACCACAAAACAAGCATTCTGTCTTTGTATTTCTGAGGGGTCCTGCCTGAACTGAACCCAAATAAGCAATTATATTAAAATAAAGATAAACAAAAGGAAAAGGCATTATGCAAGTTTATTCTATAGATATAGTAGATAAAATTCCTTAAGAATTATCACGCACACCTAGAGGGGTGGGAGGGAGGGAGATGCAAGAGGGAAGAGATATGGGAACATATGTATATGTATAACTGATTCACTTTGTTATAAAGCAGAAACTAGCACACCCTTGTAAAGCAATTATACTCCAATAAAGATGTTAAAAAAAAAAATTATCACGCTAACAAACTTCACTTACTAAATGCAAGTTAAAAGTAACAAGCATTATAATTAGTCTAATGTTGGTGCTGTTTTTAATTTGGTTGTGTGCTTGCTCCAGTTAGTTAAATTTTTGAGATTTGCTTCCTCACCTATGAAATGAGGAATACAAGTATGTTAGTGGGAAGATCACTTCCAACTATAATTTTTTTAAAACACTTTAAGAATTTATTGCATAAAAACCACACACAAGCAATTGTATGTTGTTCTTCATAAACAGTTTTTATTTGCATGTAAGAACATATCATTATTGTATGATAATGTAAAATTCAGCAGGGTCCTTTTACATAGCAAAAATTCAGGCTTAAAGAAGCTGACTGACAAATGTGTGATTTTTTAGCTGGAAAAAATATAAAGCTATTTATTGCAACTAGATTTTATTTTCTTCAAGAAGATAATTAGCTATTCTGACTAGGCTTTAAGAAATACTTCTTAAGCAGGTAAAAATGGAGAAGCTTACATAAGAGTTTGTTGGAGCAGGTAGAGAGAGGGGAAGAAAACTGAGAGAATGTAACTAATGAGAACATGCTCTATAGCACAGGGAACTCTTACTTAATGCACTGTGGTAACCTAAATGGGAAGGAAATCCAAAAAGGAGGGACTTTTGCTGTACAGTAGAAACTAACACAACATTGTAAGACAACTATACTCCAATAAAAATTAATTTAAAAAAAGAAAAGAAAACAAACTTATGGTTACCAAAGAGGAGAGGTGGGGGGGGAGGAATAAATTAGGAGGTTGGGATTAACATATACACACTACTATATATAAAATAAATAATCAACAAGGACCTTCTGTATAGCACAGGGAACTCTAGTCAATATTATATAATAACCTATATGGGAAAAGAATCTGAAAAAGAATCGATATATGTATATGTATAACTGAATCACTTTGCTGTCCACCTGAAACTAACACAACATTGTAAATCAACTATACCCCTATATAAAATAAAAATTAAATTAAAAAAATGAAAGCAACAGGAAGATAACATTTTCAGAAAGAAAGGGCAGTCACTGTATTCTATTACTCATAGAGATGTATGCTCTAATTTTCAGCAACTTAAAATGTCAATTCAAGTATACAAATAGTAATGCAGTAAAATATCATAAAGTAATTTAGATTATCCAACAAGAATCATCATTAACATTTTATCAGGATCATTTACCCCTGTAAAGCAAAATAACACTATTGAAATGGCATAATAATGTTATGACAGCGTTTCAGAAAAGTGAGCTTATTATTGTTATATATATTTGACTAGTGTAGACATTTTTCATGAATCTAAGTATATTTAAAATAGCAGTAAATATTGCCATTGAGTACCTCTATACATGACATAAGACTTCTAAAATTAACAAGACTCTCTGCCTTCCTAAGGGGAAACCAAAATTAAAAGAATGTTTTCTAGCGTATTTGTCACGATGATTATGGAAAAACCCATTAAAAAGAGTCAGAGAGGGAACATGGGAAGTATCAGAGGCTTAAAAATAATGGAATAAGTTACATGGAAACTATCAATAGTTGCATGTATACAAAATTTTAAATCATCAATAAATCAAAAACAATAATAACTAAATTAAATTACAAATGATAGGCTGGAAAATATTTGCAAAAGTATGATGCATTGTTAACCTCACTGCTTCACTGCTTCACCTACATGAAGAAGAAGTATAAAATCCATAAGAAAATACTAAGATCCCCATAGGTAAAGCTATAGAAGATACGAACTAGACTTTCAAAAGAAGAAAAGAAGAAACTGATAGATAATAGAAATCTAAAAGGAAATCTAGTGTAGTGGAGTAGGGCAATTAATAAAGTAAAAAAAATAAAGTGTGTAAATGAAATATGAATGTTTAGTGCTTTTATAAGGAAAGAGCTGAAACTTTGTGTTATATTACTTGGAATTCTTTTCTATGCTGTGTTTTATAATAAAAAATAGAATATCATTGGAATTAGAAGCACATATTTCAGTCAGCAATATACTTGACAGCAGTGACAAGAAAGGTACCATAGGGAATGAAAAAAAACATAGTTTGAAATGGACCAAATAATAAATATTAACACTTATGTAGAGCTTACTATTGCCAAAGCACTCACACAACCCTATGAGGTAGGTAGTACTATTATCCCAATACTGTGTATGATGAAACAGAGTTAGGGAGCTAAAGTAACTTGCCCATGGTCACTTAGCCAAGTTGTGGAGAATTCGTGATTCAAACCCAGGCAGTGTGGATCCAGAGTCCAAGTGCTTGTCCCCCTTGACCAGTTAACAGAGAGGAACAGAGTTCTAGTGTAAGTTTGGTCTTAAAAGCATTTTAATAAACCAAATTACAGACAGTGAGGAAAATAATACTCAGAAACAGTTCAACGCAGGTTTTAAGACCTGCGAATTCCAAGAAGGTTCAGATGGAGTTTGGCTGAATATGAATCGAGGATAAAAAAATAAGATTACATAGAGAAGGATTGGGGGAGTGACAAAAAACATTTGCATCTTTAAACTTCTCAAAAAATCTCACTTTTTATCTCAAAAACCTGTTCTTCTTTCCCTTTTTTAAAAAAAATTAAAGCTCCTTAGAAAGGCATCCATTATTTTCTGAAGTTTATGTCTCAATCCCTACATTTTGTCATACTCCATATAAATCGCATTCAGCTTCAATCTGCTTTGGCTGGCCTCACTCACTTCATCTTCCTATATTTTCAACCCCAGCTAAACTCATCCTTTGTCCCATAAGGCTGTCAAACTATTCCCATTTTTTGATAATTCTGTCTTCTGGGTATATCTGTTTCACTTTTCAAATGACCCTTTGCGGGGGAAAAAGTATATATATATATATGGAGAGAGAGAGAGAGACTGACCTCTCCCCTTTTCTTTCCATAGTCCCTCTTTTGGAACCAGAGGGCTGAGGTTGTGTTTACTTTATTTTGTATGCCAGGCAGAATGCCCTATATTCATCCTTTCATTCCCCATGTGTTTTTGAATGCATGGTATGTTCTGGGCACTGTGCCTAGCATCACAGATACAAAGGAATGGAAGACATCATTCCTGCCTTCAAAGATCTCACAGTGTACAAGGAAGACAAATGTGCAAATAAATCATTAAAGCACAGTGTGATCAATGCCATAGGGTAATGCATGCAGGGTGCCTTGGCAACCAAGGGGTGGAGTGACAGCCTGTGCCTGAGGAGATGAAAAGATTTCACATAAGAGGAGAAATTTGAGCTAGGTCTTGAAGATGAGTAGGAGTGTGAGAAGCAACAGTAGGGATAATTATAAAAGCATACTTGCCATGCTGAAGAGTTTGGACTTTATCATTTAGCCAGTGAAAATTATAAAAAGTTTTTACATAAGAGAAAAGTGGGATTTAATTTATGTTTAAGAAAGATAACTGAGGTAAGGCCAAGGATGCATTGGAGTGAAGAAGGGAAAAGACAAATGTCTTTTTCAACAATCCAGAGAGGAAAAAAGGGTGTCTAAACTTAACAGCAATAGGAGATTAGCCCCAAAAACTGATTTTGAGGAAGCAATCAATATTCCAAGAAAAAATGACTAGAACTTGGTAAGTTGAAGGAGAAGAGAAAGGACATGTTGAGATTTGGTGAGAAATTTAGCAGAGGAACACGAGCAGATGGACACTCATGGCAGAGACAGGGAAAATAGAAGGAGAACAGATTAGAAAAGGGCGACAGAGATACAGAGCTTGGCTCTAGACATTTTAATTTTAGGATGGCCGAAGAACATCCAAATGGAATTGCCTAGAAACAATTAGTAAATGCACCTGGAACCCATGTGGATGATGTCTAGAGCTAAAAAAAAAAAAAAGTTTAAGAAATATAGGTATTCCTCTTTCTAGAAGGTAATTGTCATTCAGTGTAGCGCAATGTGCCTCTACGAGTTTTTTCATTCCAAGTCTTTGGACTTCATAACATTGGAATTGTTTTTTCATCATTTCCAACATTCCATAAATATTTGTCAAGAACAAAGAAAAGGAATGTGGATCTTTATTCTTCTCATATAAATAACTTTGTACACATGACTTCGGCTTTCATATATAAAGGAGAAGAAACTAACTCGCTTGTATGGCAGCTCCAAAACTAAAAGATTGTTGCACATATAAGGGGGTTGAATATATTTTGTAAAACTCTGATGCATTTGCATTTCTGTGCTGTTCTAAAGATAACTTTTTACTTATATTAATTAAAGATACAGAAACTATATATTCAATCATGTTAAATGGGACACAACTTGGGGATTTTCCTCAGTCTTATTTTTCATCAGCTTCTCACACTCATATAGTATGCTGCTCAAATTTTTTTGTGTGCAATATGAACATTTGAACATTTCAGTCAGGTACTGAGCCAGAAAACGTAATTGAAGTTTTTAGAAAACTTACGTGCTTAGAAAATATTTTGTTTTCTTGAAATATTAATAATTTATAGCTGGAAAAATAGGATCAAGACTTGTTTCAGGCCGCTTGATCACTGGTTCGTAAATTTAGGAAGCATTTGATTAACAAGTTGATGAAAGCATTTAGTGGGTACAGGAATAGTTTAAATACTTGAGATTAAAGGCTTTCCACAAACCCCTTTCTAAGAAAGTTTAGCTTAGAAATCTTAGAACGCTTTCTAAGGAAGTTTAGAGCTGTGGTACCTGTTTTGATCAGAAAGGTAGTTTCTCTTTGCTCTAGTAGTTTTATGATTTTTACTAGTTTTTTGGTTTCTGTTGTCATTTGTTTAAAAAAATGTTAAAATTGCAAATCATGTCTAATCATACTGAACTGTAAAACTTCTACTGTATCTTTATTTTAAGGAAAAATGGGAATAAAATTATCCTGTTTGTCCTAAAAAAAAAAAAAAGAAAGAAAGAAAAAGAAATATAGGTATTCCTCTCACCTCCATTATAAAAACTAAATTGGGAGTATTGAATTAACATGAAGATCATGCACAAAATGGCACGTGAGCCTGGAGAAGGAGAACTGGTGTTATTACTTTTGCTTCTAAGAAAGACAGAAAATGCTAGAGGTCAGAGAGAGCTCACTTGGGAGGAGGGTTTAGAGGACCTGAGAAGGTGGTGAGCTGACCTGTTTCCCATCCACACTGGAGAGGAGTGGCAGGGCCAGTCCGGAAGGCATCAGGCATAAAGATAGGCCTGTAGAGTTGGATGTATCTGTGTTACAAGAACAAGTTGCAGGAGATACAATGGTTAACACCATTCTCATCTCAGTTTTTTAAGAAGTCAGGGTTGGGATGATTCCTTTGGCCTAGAGAAGGCAGAGATGGTTAGCTAGGACAAAGGCCAGAAGTTGCCTCTTGAACAAGCCACCCCCTGGATCAGGAGAAGGCAATGTATGAGGAGCTACGCTTGTGGATGAAAAGGGTCCTCAGTTGGATGCCTGAAGATCATCAAGTATGCCCCACAGTTACACACACAAAAACCCATATATATTTCCATTATATCTTTCCATGACTGCAAACCAGCCTTGAAAATATCTGTATCCACCAGTGAAACTTCACTCACCAAAGAATTCCTCCCCACACACACCTGCCCAGTGATAAATGCTAACAAGCCTTGTGAAACGAAAAGGTAGTTTTGCAAAGGGAATCAATAAAATGTGTAAAGGGAAAAGAAGCCCTCATAGAGACTTTAAATTAGATACTGATATTTTAATTCTTTAAATTAGATTGAACAAGTATTAATGGACTGATTGAATATCCCAGAGTATGTCAGCTGTAGTCAGGCAAGAAGTTGAAAAAGTACATGTGGTCATAAGAATGCATGTTTGCATGTCTGAATAGTGAGTGTTCAAAAATAATCCACTGGATATACATATAGGATGGAGCTGGATCACAGATGTGGGAAGTAACACAAACTGTGTGTATGTAAGAAGAAGAGAAAAAAATGACCCAAAATATTTGTTGTTGATAAGGAAAGATTTTAACACTAATGAAGGAGAAGGATAAAAAGAGATCTGTGAAAGGAAATAAATTATGTAGATGCAGATGACTTAGCGAATGGTTGTAGAAGCAATTTTCTAAATTTGCAGGTGATATTTAATTGGCAGACATTGCAAACAGTAAGGAGCAATTCAATCAGATAAAGGACTTGAATCATTAAGTACTTGGTCTAATAGATGGCAAGCACAGATAAGTGGTGAATAATAAGTCTTGAATCAAAGCTGAAGAACAGTGAGTGAATATTTGCCAAAGGGAATGATGCTGTCCAGGAATGGCTTTAAGGTTTAAAGAAACTTATAGGCTAGGGCAAACAGAAATTCAGTAAAATATGTGTAGAATTAAAAAGATTTGGTGGGCTATGGGATATAAATTAAGAGACTACTGCATCAATCAAAGCCAAAGTGATATAAAGACTGGTGCTATGATGAGAAAATCTCATAACTTGAGGATATATAAATCCTGAAATCCACTGTTGGCTGTTGAAATGCCATCTATTACTTAGATTTTCATTTATCTCCGGTCATGGTTTGGGGATAAAATTAAAGAGGAAGACAACTTCCAGGCATAAAAGAGAGTGCAGATTTGGGTGAGACCATTCTAAGTAACTTTTAAAGAGCATTTCAACCATGAGATTCTATATGATTCTATGGACATAATCC
Organism: Balaenoptera acutorostrata; assembly: GCF_949987535.1. Classification (NCBI taxonomy): domain Eukaryota; kingdom Metazoa; phylum Chordata; class Mammalia; order Artiodactyla; family Balaenopteridae; genus Balaenoptera; species Balaenoptera acutorostrata. The sequence goes on from NC_080068.1 coordinate 14,214,317, forward strand.
TAGGGAATTGTTTGATTGACTGGTCATTTTTATTTAGGATGCTTATTCCATAAAATAATGGGCCATGTTAGTCTGGAAATTATAAACATAGAGAAATAGACCACAAATGAAAGAGGATAATAATTTATATGGTCTAGGAAGGTAGTTGATGTGATAGAGAATGCATTCCTTCTTTCCCTGTGTTTTTGCAAAGTTGAGAACTTTATTAAATAAGAAGTTTAACTTCAATATTGAAGAGAAATATAAAACATCCTTTACACAACATTGAAGCCATATTTGGAATCTTTAGACAGTCACTCACATGAATGTACCAACCCCATTTGAGGAATTTGTTTTAAATTCACATACTAATATCAGAATGAATGTTTCACTCTGATATAGAAAGTAGGGCCATGTCTTGAAGGGTATTTCTGTGTTTACTCTTGACTGCCATTTGGATACTTCAGATTTTAATTGTTTTAAGTCTTAAAGATTCTGAGTTTTCTCTTTGTAATTTATATAAATTTGTATAATTTTATAGTGACAGGCTTTAAAATAAGTAAAGATTTCCCTGATTAAAAAACAAGCAGGGCTTCCCTGATGGCGCAGTGGTTAAGAATCCGCCTGCCATTGCAGGGGACACGGGTTCGAGCCCTGGTTCAGGAAGATCCCACATGCCGTGGAGCAGCTAAGCCCGTGCGCCACAACTACTGAGCCTGTGCTCTAGAGCCCATGTGCCACAACTACTGAGCCCCCGTGCCACAACTACTGAAGCCCGTGTGCCTAGAGACCGTGCTCGGCAACAAGAGAAGCCACCACAATGAGAAGCCCACGCACCGCAACAAAGAGTAGTCCCCGCTCTCAGCAACTAGAGAAAACCCGCGCGCAGCAACGAAGACCCAAAGCAGCCAAAAATAAATAAATTAAATAAATAAATTTAAAAAAAAACAACGAGCAAACACCCGAGCACCTCACAAGACTCAACTGTATCAAGGGAGGAGGTGACTGCAGAGGCTTCAGATACATGTGTGAGGACATCTAATGTATCTCTTACTCATTTTATATTTCACTTAATGCCGCACAGAATTGCTAGGAGAACAGCCTTTACAGATTCACTTCTCATAGAGACAGACTGTTTCTGGGAGCTAGTTCTTTCTCATTTACAGAGAACTTACATTTTCCCCCCTGCAGAGCTCTGAAAACATCTTTAATAGCAGTCTTAAGTGAATTCTAGAATGATTGAAAAGTTTACTGTAATGAAAATAAAAATTCACTCGATTTTGGTCATTATCCTTGGTGTGCATTTTACTGAAATGTGGATTTACAGTTTGGGCATTTCAGGCAGCGATTGCTTCCATATGCTCTGTTCACAAGCAGCCTGAAGTTGACTTTTCAGAAAGTTAAAAAAAGTCTCTCTACATGACTGAAAAACTCTTTCTGATGGCCCTTTTCTTTGAAGATGGTAGCATTCCTCTTGGGAATTGTAGAAATGCTATTATTTTTGAATCCCTTTTAATGCTGCAGGATAATGCCTGAACCACTGCAATTTATGAATAGCTTGTAGCTTGCTTCCCACTCGACATTCAACAAGCATTTATTGGGGCCTAATGTATAGCTGGCATTGTAGGGAATACATAAAATGTAGAACACAGAGTTCTTGTTCTCTAAAAGCTAAGTAGGAAGGAGGAGAGAGAGAGATCCAACACATATCCAACACTTTTCTTACTATCTACACTTCAACTTCTGATGAACTCATCCAGTGTCAAGGATTTAATTGTCATCTAAAGTAGACAACTTTTAATTTGTTTCTTCAGCCCAGATGTCTCATCTGAATTGCAGACTTACAGTTCTTGCTACTACTCAGCATTTCTTCTTAGATGCCTAATGGGCACCTCAAATGTAACGTGTTCAAAACTGAATTCCTGATTTCACCACCACCGTGTCACAGTTTATGGCAACTCTAATCTTCAAGTTACTCAGTCCAAGACCTTTGAGTTACCCTTGACTTCTTTTTTCTCTGTTATACGTCATACATTGTGCATCAACAATTTTTTCTGGCTCTAAATTTGAAATATATCCTAAATATGATCACTGCTTACTACTTCACTACTAACCACTGGTGCAAATCACTATTTCATCTCCTTAGGACTACTTCCATGGCCTCTTAACTACCCACCAGGCTACAGCTTTTTCCTTCTGTAATCGTTTTCAATAGAGCGGTGAAAGTGATTATTTTAAAATGTCACTCAGATCATATCACCCTCTCGCTAAAACCCTCCAATGGTTTTCCACCTTATTCAATGTGAGTATTATTCAAATTCTTAAAATTGCCTATAATGCCTTCTATGCTCATTCATACACATATACATGCACCATCATGTCTGTTAATCTCTTCCTCCTAACTACTTCCCCAGTATGCGTGTTGCTTAGGGTCAGATCAGAAGTCAGAAAAATAAGAGTAAGAATTTAAAACCACATACATGCCAAAAGAAAAAAAAAAATGGAGCTATGAATAATTGCTGGGTAAGTAATTAGGAGAAAGAGATAATACAGAAACCATAAAAGCAAAAGTTTGTCAGATGTAGCAAGTACAGTATGGTGGGCATGGCCAACTCCACAATTTGTTCACCTATAACCTTTGGCAAGCTACTCACTTTCTCCGAACCTCAGATTGTCCTCTCTACAAGGAGGGTAGTGATACCTTTGTACAGGGTTGTACAGCTAGCATATGTGGAGGTTCAACTCACCTATGTGAGCTGAAAACATTAAAATCTAGACTACTAAAGTCAGAGGACCTGGCTGATAGCTTGATATGGAAAAAACCTGTAAAGTCAATGACTTCCTCAGTGACAGATACTTCTTCAAGCAGTAGACAGCCTTGAAATCTAATTCTTTCCTTCCAAAAGTTAGGGTTATATAAAAACACCTATTCCTCTTACCACATAGCAAAGAGCAAGTAAGTCAACAGACCTGTTTTGGAAATCTACTGTGGGCAAAGCAGTGTGAAAAATATTTAGGGGGATAGAACACTATGAACATAAAGCTCCTGCCTCAAGAAGTTTATAACTGAGAAGATAAAATAGATATTTATGGTATAAGTACTATATGAGAGATGCAGAAAAACAGAGAAATGAGAGGTAAAGGTGCAGGGGAGGGGGAATGTCATGAACTCAGGTAAAAATTATATGTACACACATATATATGTGCATATGTATATATATATGCTATGTATGTATACATATATAGAGAAAGAGAGAGGGAGACTTGTGAAAACTAAACTATTTCTAGAGGGACTTTAAAATTATATCATTATGTGAATGTGCATGGTGCGGGCAGGGTTTTGAGAGAGAGAAGTGATGCATGTGGTTTCTGGGAAGAGGCTTAGAAATAAGACTAATAATGACAACATAAAAACTGAACTAATAATATTGTTTTGTCACTATGGTGTTGTCAGAGGCAAAACATCTGTTGAAATAATGAAAAGTATTAATTTCTAGAAATAGTGTGGTGAGCTCCAAGAAAGAGTTTTTGATTGAATATAATCCAAATAGCAATATCAAAATCTATTGCTTCTAAGGGGCAAGAACAAGGAAACATTCTAAAAATTCTTCAAGGGAAAATGATTAAATTTATCAGAGTACCGTCATAATCATAATCATATTGCGTACCTACCATCTGCTATTTATGTGCTGAAACTTCAAAGGTGACAAAAATAGCTGTTGCTTTAAATTCTGTACGCACTTTAGAAAGATTGAATAGCTCTGTGTGTGTGTTACTCAAAGATATTATATAATATTATGTAAAGTTTGATCAAATATTGGAAAAAATATTTAGGCATATGTATCGATGTATGTAAAAATAGAAAAGAATCTAGAAGGACATGCATCAGTCTTGAAACAGTGGCTATCTATGTGAAGGTGTGGAAAAGACTGCTGATTGTCTTTAAATATCTGTTCCCTCCTTTCTTAGTAATATAGCTCCTGAATTATAGCCAAATACTGACTGTCCACCATGTACATTTCTTGGCTTCTCTCCTGATGTAGTATGGTCATGTGACTAAGTTCTAACCAATGAGAAGTGTCATGAGAACTAAAAAGAAATGTCATTAGAAGCTTCTGGAAATGTTCTTAAAGGGAGGATTTTTGTTCTTATTCTGATCCTTCTCTTTCCTCCTCGCTGGAATGTCAGTAGAATGGCTGTAGCTTAAACAGCCATCTTAAACCATGAGTTGGAAGCTTTGTACTGAGCAGAGCCCAACAAGAGAATATGAGCTGATTTCTAACTCTGGAAACTTTATCAACCCGGGACTGTCAGCTGTGAGACTCCTTCTATATTGACATTTAATCCAGTGATATTTTGAGCATTTCTTTCATTTGTAAGAAGAAAATAGGCTTGTTTTATATAATTTGACCCTTTAAAAACTAAAATGCATTTATATATTGCTTTTACAGTTTAATGTTTAAATTTATTTATTTTTCATCTTAGTTTTACTTTGTTTTATAGATGGAAAAACTTACTAGCCAGTGCTGAAATATATGTTTTTCTGTTATGTTTTGTTTTCACATTGGCTTATCTTCCATGTTGAGCTAAATGGACTCATATGATTTAATTACCTGACAAATTTACAGTTAGAAAATTTCTTTTCTCACATTTTTAACAGCTAAAACTTGGAAAATGTTTAACTGACAGATAAGTACCTTACAACGATATTCACCGACTTCTCATGTTTGAGCCCTGCCAAAAATATTTCTCTTCTTATTTCTCTTCTTGTCTCTAATGAGTCTGGAAGACATTTTTACAAGTTATTCCACTAATGAAATTTTAGGAATTTTTGAGACTCCTCTCCACTTAAGATGTTGAATCAAACATAAGCATCTACCTCCTCCTTTTTAGACCTCAAATGACATAACCATACAAAAATAGAGGAAAATTTAATATATTACTCTAAATTAAGGTAGGGTGCCTTCCATGAACCAGAGTTGTCAGATTTCAGGAAAGCACACTCCTAAGAAATTGTAGCTTTATCAGAGGACCCCAGAAAAATTCCATTAATTATCATATTGGATGTAAGTATCCAATTCCAACAGAGATAACATTGGAGTCCCAAACAAGATTGCAAGTCTATGGGTGAGAAGAGAGGGCAGGGAAGGCATAAGTGACTTCATAAGAAAGAAGAAAAGGAAGCAGAGAACATGCATGAAGAGAGCCAAAATAACCTTCAGAAAGAGAAAATTTAATACCAAGTGTTAATGTGCAGAACACAAATCTGGAACTTGGTAATCCACAACACTGGCTAAGGGGAAGGGACTTAAAAGTGTGCCAGGATAGTACCCTCAGGAAAGCATTACTTCTGGAGCATCAAGAGAAATTAGAGAATATATGTGCTCCTTGGAGACGTGGTAGTGAAGGTAGAGGTCAGTAAAAGAGCAAAATTAAGAATTCTGTAGAAACTAAGCAGAAACAACATATACCAACCTGCTGCCACCCACCCCGAAACATCCTCCATTGAAGAAAGCAATGTTACTACACTGACAGAAGGAAGTACTATTGAACAAGGAATCTTATCTACAAGTTATCCAGGAATAGAAAAATAATTGGACAAGTTCTATTCAAAACTAAGAATTGAAGAAAGTATGTCAATATGTTTTAAAAGTTGATCAACATTCTCCTCACACAGACAACCACAGAGCAAAATAAAATTGTAACATAACACTTCAAACTGAATTAAATGTCTCAAACAAGCATTTGAAATGTTTTAAGAAGAAAATCTGACAGAATCACAAATTCAAAAGCTAATCATTTAAATGGCCAAATGACAAAGAAATGCAACAACCTCAGGATATATTTTTTTAAAAAATAAAAGACAAAAATTATGACATAAATTACAAATTGCTCAAAGGAAATTAGATTAAATTACATTGAAGAACAATACGAAAAAATAATTAAAATGAAATAAAGAAGTAAAAACGTTCAGAGTAAAAGAATCAAAATGGAAAATAGGCCAAAAGTATAGCATATGTATTTGAAGCCTCTGAAGAAGAAAAGCAACACAATGGTACAATTAATATTTAAATCTATAATCTAAGGAAACTTTCCGAAAATGAAACAAATGTACTTAGTGTTCCTAGAAAAGCTGATCCAGGACAATGAACTCTGAGCTATGTCTTAGTAAAATTATTAGACTTAAAAGACAAAAAAAAAAGAAATCCTCAAGGCAAAATAATCAAATTACTTTTAGTGGTAGAAAGTTAAATCATTATCAGACTTCTCAAGAGCAACACATGAAGAAAGCCAGCACTAGAGAAGCACTATCAAGAATTTTTTTTTTAAGTGCAAGCCAAATATTTTATAATCCATTCAAGATCTCCTTCATGGCTACAGAGAAAAGAGTTTTAAACAAACAAGTGCTAAGAGAAAAGTGGACACTTGAGCCCCTCCTGATGAAAGAACTAGAGTATTAGCTTCATTCAACCATGAAATAACAGGATAAGCCTGACAAAATGACTAATAGTGATCATTTAATATATTTAACTGTAGAAATGATGCTAAAACAAGGTTAGAAACATGGGTTAAATGATAATTTGAAATCATCATATGGTATAAAAAATGAAAGGATGGTTTTATTAAACACTGGGAGAAAAACAGGGAAAGAAAGGGGAAAATAGAAAATCATTATTAACTAGTATAGAGAATAAGTGGAAGTCACCTATTTCATTTAAAACAAAGGAAAAAAAAAAAAACAGAGAGAAAAGTTAAGTGAAGAAAAGTGGGGAGTAAGGGCACTATAAAAGGTATAAATATAAAATTAACCACTATAACAAAAGTTCAAACCTTTCTAAAAAGAAAAAGAAAAAAATAGCAAAAACAAACCACAGAGAAAAACACACAAATATACAAAATTCAAATAATAATAAATAACATAAATAATGAAATACATCTTCTGTGTATATATCAAACACAAAATCCTGATAATATACTATCTTCTAAAACACACATAAACATTGACAAAAATCAGTCATGGATTAGGTCTCATGGAAAACACCATTAAGTTCCACTGAGTGGATATATTACAACTAAATTTCTCTGATCAAAATACAGTAAAACTAGAAAAAAACCCAAAAATTAAAAAAATTTTCCATCTGAAAAAGCCTTCTATTAAACAACTCTTGGGAAAAAGGAGAAATACAAATATATATTACAGAGTTTTTTTAAGAGGTGGTAACGAAAACACTACATATGAATCTATAAGGAATAATTAAAGGAGTGATTCATAGTCTTAAAAATCCGTATCAATAAAAATGAAAAAAATGGAAATAAATATATTTAATTCCATCTTCAAAAGCTAAAAAAAATGTACAGCAAATTTTAACAGAAGATATAAGGAAGATAAAAATAAAAGGAGAAAGTAATAAGGTAAATAATTTTTTAAGTAGATTAAATTAATAAATTAAATCTTGGTTCTTAGAAAATATCAACAAGGGACAAATCATTAGCTAATCCAATCAAATAAAGAGTAAAGAACTTAGACCAATTTATACAAAAAGTTATCAAGGAATTACCCCACAAAAGAGGACCAGGCCTGGAGTGTTTCACAGGTGAACTCAACTAGCCTTTTAGAGAACAGATAGATCCAATATTATTCCAGATTTAAGGAGACTAAGAGATACAACAACTAAATGCAAGACATGATCCTGGACTAAATTGTAGGATGGGACAGTATTGGGACCAATGACAAGGTTGTAATATGGACTGTAGATTAAAGTATGGCATCAATGTTAAATTTCCTGAATTTGATAACAGTACTGTTGTTCTGTATATAGAATATCATTGTTATTTTTAAATAACACATGTAGTTGCACTCTGAAAGAGGGAAAAATTAGACTTGAATAAATAGACTAGAATAAATAGAAAAGTATGTTCTTATATCCAAAGACTCTGTTGAAATATTTTTTCTGACTAAATTATGTTATCTTGGAGTCCATTCAGCATCCCAAAGTGAATTTATGAATTTATGAGAATGATTTAAAATACACTTGAAGATATATTTACGTGGTTTTAGCTTTAAAAACTCTGAAGGTGATAAAAAGGGAAAGGAAGAAATTCTTGAGCTGTAGATACTGACATAAAGGTAAAACAATTAAAACTGTATGAAATTGGACCAATAAAAAAGAATAGAAATCCCAGCATGTGTGTGTGTTTGTGTGTGTGTGTGTATGCATGTGTGACTGTATGAATTAAGCATATGCTGAAAGAGTCATTTCAAGCCAAGAGAGAAATTATACTTTCTTCTAGAACAATACTCAGGTAGTGGGCTAATTGTTTGAAGGGAGGAAGTAATTATGTTCACATCACATTGACTCTGGAGACAGCTTGCCTAGATTGGAATCCTGGATCTTAGCTCTATGACCTTAGGCAAGTTACTTAATCTATCTGTGTCTCAATTTTCTTATCTATAAAATAAAAATAACAATACTATTTACCTCACAGAAAGTTTGTGAAGGTTAATTGAATTAAATATTGAAAAGTATCATGAAAAAAGTATCATTAAAAAGTATCATATCATCAGCTCATAATAAGCACTATATAAATGTTAAATAGTAGTGGCTGTAATAGTAGTAGTAACAAAATATCCTTGGTACATGTCTTAATTGGATTTTTAGATGGCTTATCATATGCTAAGCTATAATCAAATTAATACCATTCTTAATATTATTCAGCCATAAGAAAGAATGAAATTCTGCCATTTGTAGCAACGTGGATGGACCTAGAGAATATTATGCTTAGTGAATTAAGTCAGACAGAGAGAAACAAATACTGTATGATATCACTTATATGTGGAATCTAAAAAATAAAACAAATGAATGTATATAGCAAAACAGAAGCAACTCAGATATAACATTAAGGGAGTTACAATAGTGGTCATCTTATTGGAATTTGACTGTTTATAATTTTTTGTTCTTTAAAATTTTTCTAGTATTTTTAAGTATGATCTTAATTTCAGAGTAAAAGTTACTTTAACAACAATTTCATTTGTTCAACCTGGATATCTATTCATTTCCAGTGGTATATTTGAAAAGTAGTGGATATTGTACTATGTGTTTATAATTGAAGCTGAAATATTAATCTGTAACCATGACATAATATATCTATGTTTCTTTCAAAGAAATACATAAAATCTTGACATTGAGAAAATTAATAATTTGTGATTAATTTGACAGTTTGATTATTTTTCTTTTCCCCAACTTACATATTGTATTTATTTAGAAAGGTCTGTTGAAACTTTAAAGTCTTTAGAACAAAAATATTTATATTCCCATATTAGCAAATAGAGAATCATCATAATATAAGGTCTCAAGAAATAATTTTTTAAATTACAATTTCAAGGTTGGAAAGGCGCTTATATTACCAATTTCAATCTATTCATTATACAGATGAGTAATCTAAATCGATGAAGGTTTGGCTACTTGCCCAAAGTCATGTCATATATCTTAAATGAAGATGTAAACCTCGAACACATTCTTCATTTCTTTTTCCCTCTCACCTTTCCTCCCTTTCATCCTTCCTTCCTCCTTTCCTCCCCCCTTCCTTTCTTCCTCCCTTAACATTTCTTCAATGTCTACTTTCTCCCAAGCAAACCTGAAATTTTTACATTAAAACATTATTTCAAGACTAAAGAATATAAAATGATATTTAAGAAAACTGTCAAGGAATTTTTAAAATTTATGCATAGTTCATTCTTGTGAAGACTAGAAGAAAATGTATGGTTTAAGAAGCTGAATAGGCAGAGATAGACCTAGTGCTTGTTAAATGTGTGCTAAAGCTCTTCAGTAAATATTTTCCTTCCACTTTGCACAAAAAATCTTTAAGGTGGGAATGATAAGGGGAAAATACGTAAAGTAAATGAAGCTCATGATAGGCACTTTTAATGAGTTTGAATTTCCAAGTCCAAACGAACGATATCCCAGGGGGATAAATGCATTTCCTGAAGTGATATATGAGTTACTATAGATAATATGTACAAACCATGAAAAAGAGGGCTGTTATATAGTTGGAGATTGGCATATTCAAAATTAGAAAAGGAAATTTATTCTGACAGAGCAATGAATTTGATTTTATTCTCTGGTAAAATTATGGAATGGATTATTAATCAGATGTGTTGTAGATGGTAAAAAAAAAGTAAGCAGTTCATTTTCTTTTTTGATGACATTAGCTATTCATAAAATGAATATCTGATTATTCATATATTTTGAGTTCAATAATGCCTTTTACAAAACACTTAAAAACTGTATAGAGGACTTCCCTGGTGGTGCAAGGGGTAAGAATCCACCTGCCAATGCAGGGGACACGGGTTCAAGCCCTGTTCCAGGAAGACCCCACATGCCGTGGAGCAACTAAGCCCGTGAGCCACAACTACTGAGCCTGCGTGCCACAACTAATGAAGCCCGCACGCCTAGAGCCTGTGCTCGACAACAAGAGAAGCCACCGCAATAAGAAGACTGTGCACTGCAACGAAGAGTAGCCCCCGCTCGCCACAACTAGAGAAAGCCCATGCACAGCAACGAAGACCCAACGCGGCCAAAAATTAAATTAATTAAAAAACAAAACAAAACTATATAGAGCTACTTGGCTAGATGACGGTATAGTAAAGAATGCTCATAGGTGATTAAAAAACATATCTAGGGTATTAACTAATGAGCTGTTTTCAAAGGGGGTAGAACTTTAGAGGCAAGTTTCAATACTTTGAGCTTTCCCATGTACTCTTCATCAATATTTTACTAGTAATATGATTGAAGAATTAAAGGCCTGCTTCTCAAACTTCCAAATGATGCAGAGCTAGCAGAAAAGGTTGATATAATGGTTGATAGTAAAGATTCAAAATATTTCAGGTAGATGTGAAGGTCAAAAGAAACAAAGAATGAAATTGATGAAAGACAAATACAAGATCCAACATTTTGCTTCAAAATCAACTGCATAGGATTTCTGAGGACTTCTGGATTGATAGTATTTTATTTTAAAATATTTTGAAAATTTATTTAATCCTAAGTTTACGTCAATGGTAATTCACCTAGTAAAAATGATTCACACTCCAATGTCATTTAAAAAACTGTGGTATTCATATCATCTGAGGAAACATTGATGAATTAGACTATGTTCACAGGCAAATGACCAGTATTTTGAGGGATATGGAAATCATATCTTGAGAAGAGTGATTGAATAAGCAAATTATTTTTTATTTTAAAGTAATATTTCCAAGTAAGGAATAAGATAGCATTCGACAGGTATTTTAAGAATAGTCGTAGAACAGATCTATTTAGATTTATAATGTGATGTATTGATAACAAAGCTAACACACTTAATAGAGGATACAGAGAAGCATATATCAATCATAATAACACCAAGGCTTTGTATTAATTAGAATATTGCAAATATAAATTGTTCATCTTAGCAACTGGGCTTGTTATAATATTAAATAATACAATGTTTGTGGAACATGTAACATGGCACTAGGTATATAGTAAACATTAAATAAATGTATAACTATTGGTATTATTAACATAATGTCCTTAACATTATGTTCAAGCATAAACTAGATAATTCTTTGTTAGATATGATCATTTATTTCAAATTAAATGTAGAGTAAATGTGTTTCAACTTCTCTGAGTGTAAGCTTCTAAGAGTCAATGATCATATGGCTTCTTTGTCATGCCCCATTGTATTATCCATCCATCTCCTTCTCGTGACTTGAAAGAATGTAAATATTTCCTTTCAAGGAAAATGTTACAACTGTATAATTAGAATAGTTTTGAAAAACAATTATCTATATTCCAGGTTTAGTGCTAATTCTTTTTTTTTTTTTTTAAGAACTATTCTTTTTTTTTTTTAATTAATTTATTTTTCTTTTTTTGGTTGTGTTGGGTCTTCGTTTCTGTGCGAGGGCTTTCTCTAGTTGCGGCAAGCGGGGGGCACTCTTCATCACAGTGCGCGGGCGTCTCACTATCGTGGCCTCTCTTGTTGCGGAGCACAGGCTCCAGACGCGCAGGCTCAGTAGTTGTGGCTCACGGGCCTAATTGCTCCGTGGCATGTGGGATCTTCCCAGAGCAGGGCTCGAACCCGTGTCCCCTGCATTAGCAGGCAGATTCTCAACCACTGCACCACCAGGGAAGCCCGAGTGCTAATTCTTATCACAATTCAAATAATCACTTTTACTTTAAACACTTGACATATAATAATATTCTGTAATATATTAAACATACTATAGTAGACTCAATTATCTTAGCTAGTGGCAAATAACATAAACATAAATATGTTGATAAGCCAAGAACTTGATTTTAATTATTGAAGTAATCATTCATGAAGATATAAATTTTTTATCACTGCTACAAAATTTAGCAAATTTTTATATTGCCATTTTATTTTTATTCTGTAAAATCCCCTCTCCGTCAGGTATGCTGAGAAATAGAGAGATAATTTATAAGAATTGGGTAATGAATATCTAGTGAATGTTCTATCTTCTTTCATTCATATATGAAGCAAATATTTATTAATCATGAATCTATGCCAGACAAATGTGCTTGATACAGGAACATGTCAATTTTTTTAAAAAGTGACAATCCCTGCCTTCACAGAGCTTGTGGTCTAGTAGAAAAATTCATTGTTCAAAAATCGATCAAGTAGTGTAAAATTGCAACTCTCATACTGTTAGAGAAGTGAGGGATACAGGCTTCTGATGGTGTAAACAACAAGAATTATTATTCCAGTCAAAAGAGCCATGGATAGCTTTCCTGAGGAAGTGATAATTGAGCTGATTTATGCATATGAATAAAAGTTTACTTGAAGAAGTTTCAGGAGGGTCAATTCAGACAGTATAATCAGCAGGTATGAAGATCATGCATTGGGAAGAAGTGCTGGAAAGAAAAATGGTCCAGTAGGAATATGTGGAGGTAGGCGGAAGATAGTGTATCCAAAGATGTATAGACTTTGTTAAAGATTTTTTTTTTTTTTAACAGTTTTGGGGTACTGTATTCTGCAGGGAAGGCATTATTATTATTATTTTTTTAATGCTATTCTTGTCTGCTTACATTCGTTTTATTTATGTATGTATGTATGGCTGTGTTGGGTCTTCGTTTCTGTGCGAGGGCTTTCTCCAGTTGTGGCAAGCGGGGGCCACTCTTCATCGCGGTGCGCGGGCCTCTCACCATCGCGGCCTCTCGTTGCCGAGCACAGGCTCCAGACGCGCAGGCTCAGCAATTGTGGCTCACGGGCCCAGTTGCTCCGCGGCACGTGGGATCCTCCCAGACCAGGGCTCGAACCCGCGTCCCCTGCATTGGCAGGCAGACTCTCAACCACTGCGCCACCAGGGAAGCCCTTTGTTAAAGATTTTAATCTTTTTCCTAAAAGCAGTGCAAATCCACTGAAAATCTTTACATTGTGGCAGGGACAGGATCAGATGTGCTCAACAGAAAGAATACTTTGGCTGCAATAGGGAGGTTAGAGACGAGAAAAGGTAGATTTCAGGTAGACTCATAAGGAGCCCTGGAAAGCAATAATGAGAGCTGAAAATAGTAGAGAAGTGAATGAGTATTATGATTCTCAGTAGGTAGAATCAGAAGTGACAGACAGGATAGGGGAATAAGACTGAGAAAAATAATGAGATCACCGAGATTTAAGACTTACATAAAAAGATTTTAACTGAAGCAGAAAATATTGGAAGAGGACTGGTTTGAGTTGAATGCCTCTAGTATGATCTTGGCCATGTTAAATTTGAGATGTTTTTGAGACATCCAATAGAAACATCAATTATGTAATTGCATAAATCAGTATATACTCCAGAACTCATCTCTGTATCTTGAAATGTAAATTTTGTAAATCATGTGTATAGATGGGAGTCAATGGAGGTAATGATATGAATGGGATTGCCTGGGCAGAGGATCTCAAATGAGAAAAGGGTGTAGGTCCAAGTCCAGAGGATTGCCGACATGAGCTTGAAAAGGAACTAAGAAAGAGGCTTATATCATGACATGAAATTCAAGGAAAATAATGTTTATGGTAAAGGGGGCCATCATCACTGTCAAATATTGTCAAGAAGCCTAAACAGATGCGCACTAAATTATATCCATTTGATTCAATAGTGTAAACATTAAGAAGCACTGCGTCCATTGAGTAGTCGAGCACTCAATAATATGAATACAAAAGAGTCTTCCAGAGTGACTGTGAGGTGTGGAAATAGAGACAAATCTTTAGAGAAAATTGACTATGAAAAAGTGAGAGAGAAAGGGTAGCAAGTGGGAGTCAGAAGTCATAGAGAGTAAAAGGGAAGGTTTTTCTCTTTTTGTTTTTATTTTAATGAGAAAGAGTTAAAGAACCTTTTCATGGGAAATCAACAATTGGTAGGATGATGTTGAATACTTAAGAGATGGGAATTTAAGCATCTGAAATGGAGGGGATTTGTTGATAAGTTTACTGATGGAGGGTTGGCATTAGAAAGGAAGACATCTCTGTCGCAAATAAAAGTTAAACAGAATAAGCTGGATGTGGGATATAGGTTGAGAAGTAGAAATAAGTGTGAATTTTAATTCAGTATCTTCTGGTTCTCTATAAAATAGCAGTGAATGTCATCTGAGAATTAGGGGAAGTGAGAAGATTAAATGTTTTATGAGGCTAATGGTTTGAAAAGTCATTGTTGAAACTGAACAAGTGAGTTGACATACACATACACACATGCATGCATACATACAGAAATAAACAGACTAATAATAGAAAGAGAGAGAAAGAGAAAGAAAGGGAGAAAGAAAGAAAGAAAGAAAGAGAAAGAAAGAAAGAAAGAAAGAAAGAAAGAAAGAAAGAAAGAAAAAGAAAGAGGGGGAGGGAGGAAGAAAGATACATGTGAGTGATCATTTCTGGTTACTTAGACATATTCAAAAAGTTTTAGGACCATCTTTCTGAATCAGTGATTCTTGCCTTTTTTTTTCTGCTCCAGTACAGTTTCTCTAATACAAGTAAGGACTATCACATACTCATATCAAGCATGGTGGTCTGCTATATCACTGATTCTGAAGGCTGGATTGAGGTACTTCCTTAGGAAGGTGTATACAAATCTCAGAGATAGGAAAATGTGTGTGTATAAGTATGTGCCGTGTGTGTATGCAAATGCATTTGTGCAGTTTGAAAAAGCCCATTATATGATTCTAGTATCCTCTCCACAGGGAGACTGGCAATTTCTTCTTGAGAACAGAATAGCCAAGTGTTGAAAGTGGACCAGAATTGAGGAAGTCCTCCATAGAACTTGGACAAGCAATTACTATATTTAATAAATATTTTAGCACATACAAAATAATCAGTTCACTTTTCCAAAAGAAAACAATAACAATCAACAGCACATCTTCCCTAGATATTTTTCTTTATTACATTATAGAAATTCACTTTGTGATACATACAAATATCTATTATTAAAATCAGTATAGTGACTATTCTAATTCATAATCATTAAATGTAAAACATTTATTTATTAGCAAAATATTTATGAACATTTACAAATATTCAATCAACATGTCAGCAAATCTCTCCTTAGGTGGAATTTTCTGACTTTAGTTGAGTCATAAAATGCTTTGGGTCCCTAGTGCATCAATTCATAAATTACTGATCCACAGTACTTTAATAACCTGAAAAAAGAAATGTACTTTCTGAGAGCCTAATTGAATCTTGAGGGGTTATTTATTCACCATTAAGATTGAGATAAATGAGTCAGCTCACAATAGTCATACTAAAGACAGTTATATTCATTTCACAAATAGATAAACTGAAGCTCAGAAAAGGTCGGACTAGAGAGCTAAGAATCCAGGTTAGATTTTCTTTCTGAAAAGACCCAATTCCTAGTAACTAAGCTATGCTAAATAAATATATGAGCTTGAAAGCAATAACTATTTCTCTGAAAATTCAATTCCATATAGAGTTATTAAGTTTAATACTCCTCAGTTATAATCCTAAACTCATAATAATCCTGAACTCATAGTTCTTATGTTAATATAGCCTTGTTGCAGTGTAAATAGTACAGTTAAGAAAAGCAACATTTCAGACTCTTTTAAGGTAAAAACTCTCCTAAAACCAGTTATGCTAATTGCTTACAATATGAGTCATTTGGAAAATGAATGATTCCTTGCAGTATGGGAAAGTGATTATGAGCACTGGTTCTGGAGTAAGGGAAACATTGCTTTATTATCTGGCTTCTAAACTTATTAACTGTGAGAACTGAATGAGTTACTTAAACTCTTGAAGTTTCAGTTTCTTCATCTATGAAATGGAGAGGAAAACATGTAATTCATAACTCATTGTAAGGATTAAATGAGAAAAGTTATTTAAATACTTAGCACTGTATTGATGGGCTGATACACACACACACACACACACACACACACACACACACACAATGCTTAACTTTAGCTAGACTATTTTTGCAGCTGTTATTACTTCAGAGACTAGATGTATAGGAATTGGTTTAGCATTCCACTAGGCATGTTACTTTTCATGTCTTTTTTTTTCTCCAAAGGCATTAAAACCAGTTTCTATATTCTTTCATCAAACTATAAAAAAAAAAAGAATAATGAAAATGTTCAACAATTTACTATTGTTTGTGTTTGTCTGAAAGTAGCTTCCCGCAGCTTTAGTCACAGCCACAGATAATTATTTCAAATAAGATGCATCTTTTAGATATTTAAATATGTTTTCATATCATAGAATTTAAATGTGAAGTCATTTCTTATGTGCTGTCACTGCAATTCTGCCATGTGCCTTATATAAGTAAAATAGCATGTGCTCTGTGTGGTTTTGAGTGCTAACACTGAGAATCTGAGGCACATACTGAGAACAATGGTTATGGCTCCAAGGAGAATTATCTGTTTCCTTAATCTTTAATTGTTCATTAAAATGTTTCTGAGGTGTAAAAAATAAAATTATGGTAGAAACCCCTGGGGTATGATGTTATAACTTAGTGCTATGAAATCTCTAATAAACTCTAATATATTTAGAGCCCAAAAATATAAATTTTGATGCAGAGAAATCTAAACCAAGGGTGAAATGCCACATTGAGTTTTCTTTTTTCATAACTTAATAACTTACATGTTAAGAACACGTTAAATATCTTGGGAACAGTTTCTCAGGAAGAATTCTTTAGAATAAGTTTTACCTTTGCTACTGTGTTAATGACGGCTTTGATAAAATTACCCAAGGAAAAAAGACAATTTCCTTCAGGCATTATCTGTGTCTGAAATATTCTTCACTGATTTCACATGCACTGATAATACAAACAAGGTAATTTGTCTAACTCTGGTGGGCCAAGATTTGCAGTAGGAAATGAAAAATTCACATATAGGTCTTCTCTAAGAAGTCTCTGCAGTGTTTTTCAGTTTGTATAAAAAGGCTTAAGATGTTGCCTGAGGCATCTATTATTTTTCCTCAAGGCAAGCTAAAGTGCCACAAATCAAGTTGTTTTTCACACTGTTAATGTATTCCCGTCTCTTTCAATTTCTCAGAGGGCCGACATAGGGATTTCTGCTTTGACTATCACCCCAGACCGTGAGAATGTGGTGGACTTTACAACACGTTACATGGACTACTCAGTGGGAGTCCTACTTCGAAGGGCTGAAAAGACAGTGGATATGTTTGCCTGTCTTGCACCATTTGATCTCTCACTATGGGCTTGCATTGCTGGCACAGTTCTTCTGGTCGGTCTACTGGTCTACCTCTTGAATTGGCTTAATCCCCCAAGATTACAAATGGGATCAATGACTTCTACCACTCTCTACAACTCCATGTGGTTTGTGTATGGATCCTTTGTGCAGCAAGGTAAGGAAAAAATATATATTTCAGTACAAAAAAGGAATGTGATATTTCATATGCCATGAATTCAGTTAAGAACGTTCTGTGTCTTGACATCAATAAGTGTTCTAAAGGTCTTTACAGCAATGCTAAGAAAAGAACATTTCCTGCTCTTTCCTAGTGGATCTCAAACAGCAGATTTGCAGCAAAAAATGGTACAGTATCTTTTGATGTAAGTTCAGTTTTATCAACAAAGCCAAAGATGAATGTCAGAGGTAAGGTTCACAAGAAACTCAAGAGGAGATTTTCCTTCCCAAGCTCTGATTCTGACAAATAGCCTTTCTATTTCTCAGATAAATACTTACTGAGATTTATGAAAATACTTACTACCAGAGCAGATATTGCTTAATTATTTATGTGTATAAGAGATGTTAAGACTTGCTGTTTGTTAAGAGACATTGTTTCATGTATTAAAAATATTCATTGGCAGTGAAAAGACTTTAAGATTCTGATAAGAAATTTATGCTTTATCTTTCACTTTAATATATAACCTTTACCAATTAACTTATAATTTCATTATATTCTAAAGAATGTCTTTGTTGTGTTATTCAATATTCAATCTGCCTACTCTTTAAACTTATCTAGGTAATTATTTGACTCTTATTGCTTCAGAATAGAACAATATTTATTGAGCCCCTTATTTGAGACTACTGCCATCTTAGAAAATGAAATAATAAAATACTTAGGGGATCGATAGTTTCTTGCAAACTTGTCATATGTATTGAAGAGAAGACATAGGTGTCACAATGGAGACACATGATGCTTTTGCCTTAATATTTACAACTCTCAATAACATCTTACATTTTGTATACACTTGCTATTGGATCTTCCATTAAATTTCATTCTTTCTATTCTCATTTAACTAATCATAGGGTTTGTCTAGACTTTTCATCTCTACTTTCTCACTTAAAGTCTATCCCGTAAACCTCTGTAAGCATGCTTTTTCCCACTACCTTTCTGTATCTGTGTATCTTTATCGCAGGTATTTTTGGTCCATTCATTAATCACTAATCTAGTAGATATTTAATCCATGCTATTTATTTAAGTAGAACTTTGCTAGGCACTGAATATACAGTTGGGAGCAAGAGAGCCGTTGTCATCATTGAGCTACAAGTCTTGTGGGATGCAAACATGTAAAATCCACGTGTGATAGAGACTGTTATGAGATCATAGTGGTGGGGAGGGTGAATACATCTTAATGTGGCAAAGAAGGCTTTTTGAATTAGTACTGTATAAACAGAGACAGAATTAACTATGCAAAGAGCTTATTGAAGAAGGGGATGGGGGAAAGGATACATAGATGGTAGGATAGAATTTAAGACCAAGAAGTGAGAGAGAAATCAGAATAGACTATGGAGGATGGAGCTGGTAAAGATGAGGCTGAAGATATATTTGTTATTATCAGGGGTTTGAATTTGATCTTCAGGGAAATTATCAGCAATTTAAAGGTATTAAACAAGGAAATGCATGTTTAAATTTTTACTATAATCAGAAACATTGTGATTATAGTATGGAGAAAACTGAAAGAGAGCAATGTGGAAAGGGAAACAAATTATCAGAGTATTATAATAACTAAATAAAGAGTTAATGTGGCTTGCACAAAGGTAAGATGACACTGGGAATCAAGAGAAGGGTACTGATGAATTGGAATCTATAGAACCTGATAAATTATATAGTGGTATGGGGATTGGTACTGAAGGAGAAAAAGGAGGTGGAATTTTATCCTAGGTTTCTGGATTGGGAAATTATGTGTATTGGTTGTCGATGTCATTTTCTGGGGAAAAAAATCAAGAAGAGCAGGTGTGATGTGGAAGATGATACATTCATTTTGGTACATTTGAGTTGAGGTATCTGTGAAATGTCCAGGGGTATATTTCTAATGCTTGTTAGTGGTTTGATATATTTGTCAGAAGCACAGAAGAGATATCTGGGCTAAATATACATTGAGGAGATATTGGCATGTAGGAGATAATTGAAGCCATGGAAGTGAAAGATCGTACAGAGTAGTTGTGCTCAACTGCATACTCCTGATTGAGGATGACTGACTCAGAGAGGGCCTAGGACAGAGCCCTAAGGAAAGGAATGGGTAGAGGAGATTTCAGTGATAACTAATAAGGAGTGACAAGAAAGATGCAAGTACCATGTGTACCATCTAGTGGTATACATACCAAGTAAAGACAATATTTGAATATGGAAGATTGGTTGACAATGTTAAACATTTCAAAGAATCAAGTAAAATTAATACTTGAAAGGTGTTCATTGGATTTAGCAATAACCTTGTTATTGGTAGTATTCCAGTGACTAGAGCTGCATAATAAATTCCTCTAAAACCTATCAGTTTCGTGGGTCACAAGTTTAGACAGGACATGGTGTGGATGGCTTGTCTCTGCTCAATGATGTCTGAAGCCTCAGCTAGACAGCCCAAAGTCTGGAGGCTGAACTCATCTGAAGGCTTGTTCATTTCATTCACACGTCTGGTGGTTAATGCTGGCAGAGAGCTGGTGACCTCAGTTTTCCTCTACGGCCTTTCTCCATAGGGTAGTTTGGCTTTCTCACACCATGATGATTGATTTCTCTATAGAGTGTGTCCCCAAAATAGGGGAAAGAGTCAGTGAAACAGAAGAATTTTGTAGTCCAGGTTGGGGATCACAAACTTGTATGATGGTATGAGCTTCTCTTGCAGGAAACACTCTGGGTGTGCCAATTCATGGCTTTGTCATGAGAATTAAAATGGTTTTAAATGTGAAGTTCTTAGGTCCAGTAACTTATATAAGTATCACATAAGTGTTTACTCAATAAATAAAAAACAAATTAGTCTCAGCTGTGGATAGTTAGGCACACGAGAAAAGGATAACAAGGCAGATTATTTTAGATTATTAGCAAGATGGTGGTTGAAATAGTAGATTCTAGGGTACATGAAGCAATAAAAAATAGAAAGACCAATAATCAGAGTGTAATAGAGAGTAAGACTGGAAAGTAATAGTGTAGTAGTGGGAGAGAGTAGAGTTCTTGATGAGGCCAAAGAACAACTGTAGAAATATCAGTGTGAGATAGTTCAAAGTTTGTATTGACAAAATGGGACACCTGAGCCTAACATTTTTGAGATGAAACAGTAGAGGACAAGTTACAGGTGTGTAGATGTGGATTCCTGAAGAGTTGGTGAAGAACTTCAAAGCTGATCAACTGAGAATCCTGAGGATTAGATGAACCATCTGTAATGATGTTTGGCTTGGATTGGAGAGAAAGAAAATAAGCCGTGTGTCAAAATTGTCAATAAATGAGGATAGATAACTAGGATGTTGATAAATACGAGTATTGACTAGAAATAGAAGGTGGTAAAGCTACATGTAACTAACCTCCATGTTTATCTCACTTCTTCCCATTCCATCTAGGTTTTCTGTGCATGGTTTCAATAACTACCAAAATGCAGATGACTCCCAAATCCATATCATCCTTGAATTTTAGTTTTATATACTCTCACTAGACTCTCTGGATATATCAGAGATAACACAAATTCCAACATGCTAATAATTGAATTTTTTTGCACTTTAAACCTTTATAGCCTCTCATGTTCTCTATTCTAGCTGATGCATTAGCAACCACTCAGACTTACAGGTTAGGAACTTTGAAAACAGTTTTGATTTTTTCTTCCTTCTATCCCTTATATCCAACCATAAGTCATGCAAATTTTACTTCATAATTATTTCTAGGAGTGGGAATCTCTTCTCACCTAGAGAGATAAGACCTAGTTTGTTACCTAGATTAGGCCTATCTCATTTCTCATCTGAGCTACAGGAATCTCATAATAGGTCTTTCTTTTTCAATTTTGTTTCCTGTAAATATATGCTCCACATACTTACACATATACCCAAATTATCACTGTCATGGAGAGCTAACCACATAATTCCCATTTTTCAAATATTTCCTTGGCTCCCCAGTGCCCACAGTTTAAAGTTATTTAGAGCATGAACAACATTCCATCGTTTGGCTCTTGACCAGTCTTGATTCTCATCTCCTACCACTCATGGCTCACAGTTAATTGTCCAGTTATTCCAAACTGCTTTTGTCCCTTGAACAGAAGACAAAACTGTGTCTTGCCTCTCTGCCTTTGCTTCTACTCTTTTCAGTTCGTGAAATGCCTTTATTACCAATTGCGTGATCTCTACGCCCACTCTCTGCTTTCATATGGCAAATTCCTGTGGGTCCTCTAGTTCTTATTCTGGTCTCACTTCCTTCACGAAGTCTTTGCTGGGATTAGAGACCATCTTCTACGCTCTGTAAGATATATTTATCATAGTACTTATCAACTATAGTGTAATTGCCTTTTTTTGTCTCCACCTGAGTCCTTTGAACACAAGATAGTGTCCTATTTATCTTTATAGTCTCTTTGCCTAATTCAGTGTCTTGTACATATTAGATGTTTAATAAGTGCATACTGATCAACTAAATAAGTGAACAAATGCTAAATACTTAACTAAATCAAGCATGGAATTAACTGCAATATTGTGTTTATTAGATTACACTCTATTGCCCAATGACCTTAAACTCACTTCAACCGAACAGGATGTTATCCAGAATGTCTCCACTGGTGTATTTTCTTAAGTAGCTAAGATGAGAAACTTATAAATAAGGTTTCCCATTGGTTGAAGGCTTATTTTTGAGAATGTTGACAAGCTTATGGATTGGCTTTCTGAATTCTGTCTCCAGGTGGCCCAGTTTCAGCAAGTTTTGGAGAACACCCAAAAGAAAAAGATAAATAAAATTATCCATATGGTTACATGCTTTTCTAGTCTGTAAACAAGCTTCAGATATCAAAAGTTATAAATATGTTAAGCACTTTTCTGTCTCAACTGCTCCCTTAAATAAGTTGTACAGCCTGTAGGTTGATTATACGTTTATACGAATTCATAATGATGCATCATGCTGAATTGCACATGATTAACTACTTCATCTCTGAAATGTTGCTATTCTTCCACCTGCTAACAATGAAAAAAGGTGAATTCATTAAAAGGTACCGAGAGTATCTTTACACTTTGATTAAAAATAAATTAAGAAAAGACTCAAAAACCCCATGAAAAAAAGAATCAGTCAATGACAGTGTCCATGCACAGGCAATGAAGTTTGGAATTAGTGATAATTTCCAATAAAAATATAGTCTTTTAAGGAGAAGTACAGTAATAATTCTGAATTATTTCAGAATTATGGTCTTTATTGAGCCACTAGACTAGATTGAGTAGGAATAAAAAGGCATTTCATGTATTATCAGATAGATGTTTGAAAAAAGAGTTCAGGGACAGCTAAAAGCAGGAAAATGTTAAATATATGTAAGCTGTTTACTAATCCTGATTTTTTAAAAAAATCTGTAACTTCAGAGCATTCCAGAAAAACAGCTTAGGGAATCCAACTGTGCAAAATCAGTATGGTCCATTATAGAGATAAACTTAGTACATCTGTTTGGCTAGAACATTAGAGCTTGTGAATTAGGCAGTTTAATGCATGAATGAGACACCAATTTTATGCAAGTTTTGTTGACATTTCATATCCTCCCTTATCTCCATGCCTATGTACATCTCTCTGCAATCAGCATACTTAAAAAAAAAAAAAACTGGGGCTTGATTTTTGAAGATCTCTGATATTTAGTTTATAGTCAGTGACTCTTAATATCATCTGGGCCATGAAGGGCCTCTGTGACTTGTTCACACATGTGGTTGTATGTAATTCGTTTATTGTTTACTTGCAAAGGGAAATTTCAGAGTTTACCTCAGATGGTTTGGTTCTATGAAGTATAAATATTTATAGTCATGTAAAACATTTCAGGCTATCACATATGTTTATTTACCAGCAAACATTTACTATATACCAGCTATGCACCAGGAACACAAAGAACAAAAGAAAAACAAGGAATAACTGTATTAACTGACTTAATAAATATTCCTTGGATGTACTATATGCCATACCCAACCTAGATATTTTGAATATGATCATAAGAAAGACACAGTCCTTTCAGGAATGTTCAACATCATGTAAGTGGGCCATAGCCAAACTGGGACCAAATAAACCACTTTTGATGAGGGGAGCAGACAGAATTTTTGAAAGGAGTAAAGAGGGAAAATTCCTTTGGTAATTTTCTTAAGGATAAAATAGTTCCACAGTTGCTAGTGATGAATAAAGAGGATCTTTAGGAATGGTAGAAGATAACTTGGTGTCTGCTGCCCAAGAGTTTACATCAAAGGCAACCCACTGGCTTTGAGATCCCAGGACAATTTTTGGAAGAAAATAAAGAGTTCTTCCCACTGCCAGATGGATTGCAGTGTTACAGAGAATCACAACTTTCTCATTTCCACAAAAAGAAGAGTCAGACATTCTTCTCTATCAAATTAGGCAACAGAAAAGCTTGTTGATGAGAAAGCATCTGTTTAAAACTTTGAGTAGGAGAATAACTCAAAAAGACATCCATTTTAATAGTGTAGCTATCAAATATATGAAATTTGCCAATGTCCTAGTCACAAAAGCCCAAAGGAGTCAAGCCTTGAAATGCAGTAGCTAAAGCCGTTCCTTTGTAATGTTATCTGATATTTCACATTCAATTTGAATATAACAAAAATTATATTGGCTAGCTTTGCTGTTTACTGACCCTAATGAACACAGAGAAAATGAGAGTAATTCCCAGTGACGGGTTAACTGGACTATAGAGACAAGTTTTTTTCTATATTCTGTTCTTACACATATTAACTCAGAAAGGCTCTCTGTAATTTTTATTTAGGTCAGAACATCTCTGTTGTTGCTAATTATTATAGGCAGTCCTTAACGAAGGGAGAGCCAAGTACTCTGAATGCTGTCACATCTACGTGAGAATTTCCTCATGCTGATTTAAAACATAACAAGCTGCTCATTTTCTTTCCTTTTCTCACCAGAATTCTTCAACACCAAAGAAAAAGGTGAACTCTCATACTTTCAAAGACTGTTTAAACTCCATGATTATAGGTGTGGGGTGTGAGTAATCTGTGTGACCAGAAAACAATGCCATGATGCTAAGATGTGAATCCACTAGTTTTTCCCAGTGAACTGTAATGAGCTCCTAAGCGATTATTCCATGAACTATACACATGAGATAGCCCCTGGGTTTCATTTATTTTAATACCAACTCTTTACGATTTGAGCCAGAAAATCCTTTCCATGCTAAACTAGGTTTTCGAAGAGGTAAAAGTAATTAAGGAACATGAGACACAAATCAGATTTCTGCTCATAAAAAGCTTATAAAACAAGAACTGGTGTGGACAACATGTTCTTGACTCTTCTGAACTACTTATGAGTACATACCATAATTAAACGCATTATTTTAGTATTTAATAAAACAGAAGAGTTGCTTTCAAGAAACATTTTAAAAAATTGAAGGGTGATCTTAAGATTTTCTGAGTTGGTTTCTCTTCTTTCCCAAAATGCTATAAGAAAATACATTTTTTTAATCTAAATTTAAATGATAAAAAAGCAGGTGTCATAAATCCTTTAAAATAGCATTGACATCTTCATAGTACTTGGTGTTTACAGTACCATATTACACTACCCCTCAGCTTAAGTAACAAGGTTAGGGACAGAAATGTACAGTGTGGGGAATGTAGTCACTAATAATGTAATAGTTTTGTATGGTGATAGACGGTAACTAGACTTATCATGGTGATCATTTTGAAATGTATAGAAATATCAAATATCACTGTGTACCAGCAACTAACATAGTGTTATAGGTCAATTATAGTTCAAAACCAAACAAGCAAACTCATAGAAAAAGAGATCAGACTGTGGTTACCAGAGATGGGGCAGTGGGTGAAGGGAGGAGGAATTGGATGAAGGTAGCCAAAAAGTACAAGCTTCTAGTTATGGTATAAATAAGTACTAGGGTTGTTATGTACAACATGATAAATATGATTAACACTGCTGAATGTTGTATGTGAAAGTTAAGAGAGTAAATTCTAAGAGTTCTCATCACAAGGACAATTTTTAAAAAATTTGTATCTATACAAAATGATAGATAATCCCTAAACTTATTGTGGCAATCTTGTCGTGATGTATATAAGTTGAATCATTACGCTCTACAACTTAAACTTACACAGTGCTGAATTTCAATTATATCTCAGTAAAACTGAAAAGGAAATAAACAAACAAACACAGGTGAGCCAGGGAAAAATAAAAGAATAGGGCCAGACATCTCCAAAGATAAATTTATTCTAAAGATGATTTAGGATTGATCAAAGTTAAAGTATTGGGATCAAAGGACTACATGTGATAGTAGGGGCAATCAGTTTAGAATGTAAATTTGGAAATTCAATTTTTGTTTGACCTGATTCCATTTTCCCCTTCACCTGCAGTTAGAGTATGTAGTTAGAACTTTAAAAATGATGGTCATATTTCTAAATATATGGAAAACTTACCAAAACTTTTAAAAACAAAATTATGTTTTGAAAAATAAGACTTTTACCACTTAACCTATCTCTAAGATGCATACTTATAAGCTAACTGTAACACACATAATGCTAAATTTAGGATTCCTGTTTCAGTCCAGAAAACAGGGTAATAAGGTCCTGTGATACTTTTGTTAAATACCCTTAAATGTGGCATGGCCTTAACTTGAACTTTTCACAACTGTAAGAGAAATTCCAATGCATACATAAAGTAAAAATTAGCATCATATATTTCATTATGTATATCAGTGTTCCTTATTTGTATACTACGTTTCTTGATGGCAGTTGTTCTTTTTGGCATCAAGATGTAACAGAAGACCAATGCATAATCCATACTTCCACACTGTGGACATGTAAAATTGCTCTCTGATTTGTGGGTGACCAAACTTTATAGAGTCTCTTTATATTTACAGCTCTGTCTCTCAGACTCTAAATTAACATTCCATTTGGGACAGATGCAGTTTGTCTGCTTCAGTTGTTTTCTAGCAGTTAATAATATACATTGTTTAAACTCTGCTTTAACATTTCCTAAAAGTATTTCCTCTGCCTTTACCATTTAAAATTCTTCATTATCTAGAAAGCATCTCCTTGGATATTAAAGAAGAATTATTTATCTAGTCACAAGAGTGAATAGGACAGCGTGGTATCTGTCTTCATGGAGCTTTCAATGTATGAGGGAAACAAACTAGTAAACACACAGCTCCATCATAAGATCATAATAATCACACTGAGGAAAGCCCAAGTCACAACGGATGCAGAGTTAACAAATAGGCCACTATCTGGTGCATTACAATTAGGTCAAATTCATACCGAGTCATGACCTATTAAAGAGACGGACACAGACTAGGAACCAATTTTTCTTTGCCTGGCGACAATGGAAGAAATGAAGTGGCCCATTAATTCACTTGATCTTTGTTTCCTGATCTATAAAAGAAAGTGTCAGATTATTTAAATTTTTTCTTTCAGTTATAAGATTGTATGATTATATAATACAAATATCTAATTAAACAACTTTTCATATCTTTGTGTTTGATTAAGAGACAGTTCAGTTTTAAACTGAACTATCTATACATTTACTAGCTATGTGATTCTGGACAAGTTTCTTAGCCTCTAGGTGCCCTAGTTCCCCAAATAATAATTACCTACTATATCAGGTGTTAGAAAAATTAAGAGTTCATGGATATAAAACACTTAAAACTGTGTGCAAGACATAAAAAAGGCACTCAACATTGTAAGTATTATTTTCTCACTATTTTTGCCATTCATAGCAAGAGATGAAATCAGCCACATTGTTTAATGCTTTATATACTCATTATTACCTCACAGAAAATAAGCAGTATTTCAAAGAAGCATATTGTAATTAGGCATAAGGAAGTGTATTAGGAAAGCCAGTCCAGCTAATGGAAATGCTTATAGTAAAAACCATGCACTAACAAATTCATAATAACCTTATGTCATTCACCTAGGCATGAAAAACTACAAGAACATTTTTCCCTGTGTAAGCACATCATTACTGCATGTACTTGTAATAAACTATAGCATAATATGGCCAAAGATGAAACAAAGTATTGAACCAAATTGAGTGGAATTATAAGTTTTGATTCAGGATGCTTCCAATTTATATATGCAGCTCTTTGGGGCTCGAAAAGACTAAATAATCTTTTAGGGACTAATTTATAAAACCTGTGAATACATGTGTTTTGTTTTTGGAATACATATTGAGATCTGTGGCTAAAATAGCACATAATTAATCATAAACATCATACAGAAGGCTAATTTTCCTAAACTAAGCAATCTTCAAAAACTGCCATTGGTGGCCGTCTAGAACCATATGGACCCTTTCCAGATAAAAATGATTATGGTGATGAGGATTATATTTCAGTTTTTATTTTAGTACACTCACAATGCCACTATTAAAAACTAGAATATTTTATGAGTTTAAAATGCCAATAACGACTTGACTGTTCAATACATTAATAAAACTAAAAGCAATCTTTTCTATTATATAGACATAATCTATGTTAAATACTATGCCAAAATTTTTATTTCCCTGATAGAATGCTTTTAAACTTAAGAACATCACTGAACAATGGTTTCTATTGTTAACATACATGTAATACTTATATTGTAAATACTTTTGAAATGCAATATAATGCATGGGAAAGTCATAAATAATATAGTTAACTGTATTTTCTTATTATTTTCTATTATTGCAGCATTGCAATATATAATACCAGATATAAGGTTAATTTTAAGATGAAAACAATTTCCCAGTAACCAGTGAAACTTGTGACTTTGATCTGAGAAAATCAAAGCACGTGATAGTATTCTGAGTTACATTTGAAGCAAAGAATATGCCATACCAGTATTCAAAAGGTTGATTCTAAATTAAAACCTTCTGTGATATTATTTAATCAATATTAACAATCTAAAAATAAATTGGATTATATTATTAAAATTATTGAAAAGGAATAAAAGACCTTTGGATGTTTTTCCAAAAACTGTTTTATAATACAGTTTTTGGTTAGAAAAATAACCAAGTTCCTGAATCAGTAATAATTTATTGCCTGAAATAGAATTTTTAAGAAGTCTGTAGTTTAAATAGATGTGATCTTAATTTTTTCAGCCTTTAAAATTTCGGAATAGTATGACTTTTCCACATAATTAAGTTATCTGCAAATTCATGAAAGATTGTTGATGGGATTCTGTTTTAACTTAGATCCTCTATAATATCATGATAGTCTCTTCTTTTTTTCTAAATATAAAAGTAATTTTGCTGTATCAGCAGGGACTGTCTGTAATCACCACATTTCTGTACTATTGTTGTACTATCCAAAGAGTTAAAGCCACTTAGTTTTCAGTCCTCTGCCTTACATCACCACCCAAGGAGTGCTATAATCTTCTAGAAATGCATTGCCTGGAGTGTGGCACTGCTTAATAAATCACTCCATCTTATTTATCTGTCTCTTGACATATATCTAGCAGCAGGAACCATTATCCTGTGACAATGTTAAGTTCTATTGACATTTTCTCTTAATTAACTGCACTACTGGCTACAACTTTTACATTGGGAATAAACTTCCTTTATTCAATGCTGTCTTGAACAAAGGAAGTGTTAAGTTTGTCGTGCATTCATTGTCATAACAAATATTGCAATAAGTGAAACATCTTTGTTACTTTTCCAGAAGATCAGTTTATTCTGCTGAGAAAACAAACAGAAGTTTTATTTAGAATCATATTACATCATTTTTATTAGAAAATGCATTTTTTCATTAGACATCTTATTAAATATATGAGAGCCAGATTACATATGTCTGAATTCCTCTGTGATGTACACCTGTTCAGTCAACCGAGTAACTTTTACAAACACTTTTATAAATTGAGAGAAACATTACCTTTCAGATTAAACATGTTTTATGTACCCTAAAACTAAGTATTTGTGATCCAAATTTGAGATCATTCGTTTTTTCAACATTTATTGAATGTCTACAACATGACAGGCACCGTTCAAACTCCTAGGACTACCTTCTGATACAAAGATTCAAGCCTTCGTGGAACTTATATTCTAGTGAAGGGAGCCAGGTAACAAACAATAGGTGTGATAAATAAATAAATAAATTACATAGTATATCAGAACTCAAATACTATAGGAAAAGTAACTTAGAGTGAGAGGAAATTGAAGTATATGTGGAAGGGCTGCAATTTTCAATGGGCTCGTTGAAGTGAGCCTCTTTGCGAATTTGATATTGAAGCAAAGAGGATGAGAGGAGGATGAGAAGGATTATGCTACCTCAGTATCTGGGGGAAGGGTGGTCAGGTATAGGGAACCACAAATGCAAAGGGCCTGCTCCAAGGGGCCGGAAGAATAGCTTAGGAGGAGGCGAGGTCAGAGAGGGCCGTTGATTCAGATGACATCCGGCTTTGTGTACTTGGGCTTCTACTTTGAGAGTATTGGAGAGTCACTGGAGCACGGGAGTGGATGTTTTAGAGGGCGTTAATTGGAAAACTATTCTGTATCTCTTCTGTGTTCAAATCCATATTTGGGGATCTAGTCATTGTTTCAAAAAAATTGTAGATTTGTACCTAAATCAGCTCATGATTATATTTTGTAGGTGTAAGATGTATATCTATTTAGGTAGATATATGTTGGTTACTAGATATATGTTGGTTACAAAATATATCCAATCCATTGTACCTTTAAAAAGCATTAACTCCAAGACCTAGCCACACTGTTTTCTACTCTGCAAATCAAGTAAGTATGGTTATTCATTTCAGACAACATATTAACAGTTAATCAAAAAGTACAAGAAGTACATTTCCAGCTTTATTTGTGGTGATAGCTCCTGAAGAAGACCATGTTCTTCTAAGTAATCTTCCCCAGTGCAATTCTTTCCTATAACAAACCAAACTACTAATAATATAATGTCTTTCTTTCAGAGTAGGATGAAATAAGTCCCCTGTTCCTAAATCACCAGAAATAAGGTTCTCTATAGAATATGCTTCGTGTAAAGGAATTGAAGATCTTTCTTATTACTTTTCTTCATTTGAAATTTATATATACTTCCCTTTATCCAAAACGATGTTGAAATCTACAAACATTCATAATAGCACCAGATTCTTTGGCTTCTCTCACAGAAAAAAAAAAAAAAAATCAGTAACATTCTACTCCCAGTTTTCCTTGTCAAGGCCAGTTCTTTGATTTAAAAATTTCTTGATTGTTAAATCCACAGCGATTTGGTCACAAAAGGCCATCTGGAGTATAAGATTAAATAGACACTAGTCTCAGTCACAGTAGGAATCTGTACACGCAGCATTATCCTCCAGAAAACCTTCTTTTGAAAATGATGTGCAGTTCATCCAGTGGGGCTATACTTAATCCTTAAGCTATAGGAAAAACAAGGTCAAATCTTCTGTTGACACCAAGAAATAGTGCAACTGGTCCTTTTATTGTTGTTGTAAATCGTTGTATAGATTAGTGACAATTCTGAAAAACTAAATATTTTAAAGTGCTTCTTTAATATTAAATCCTCAAAATATAGGAAATGGTTTAGGTTAAAGAGTAAAAATTAAAATGTTCACCCTGATGTTCATTGATTTTTAATTTTTTCTTCTGAGCTAATATTGACCCAGTTGACATTCTACAAATGCTGACTTGAATTAGGTTAAGCAAGTTAGAAATTATATTTGATGACCTGAATAATTCATTAAAAAAGATAAGCATTAAAGCTTGCTTTAGTAGCACAAACACACTTTTAATAATAATGTCAGATAATGAAGCTGACCACATACAATGTCCAGGATGGACACTTTCAAGTTGGAATGAGTAACTTTTGTGCTACTAAATTAAATAGACTACATATCTAACTGATGAACCAAAAGAGAGTAATCTGGCCGAGAAAAAGTCATTCCTGGCACTAAAAGGCAATTTAACATGCCTTTTTACCCAGGAAAGCTTAGAAAATGAACAGTAATTGCAGAGGTCAAACTTGTAAGCTGGCTATACTTGTTTCACTCCAAGACTTGACTGCAATGCAGCTTAAACCTCAAATCTGTGACTGAGACTGTCATTGAATTTAGGTAGCTTATCAGCTGAGAAAAGTGTAATGACATAAGCACATATCCAAGGTGTAAATAATTTCATATATCAAACAAATAACACCATGAAATATTATAAGTTTATAAACTAACATATTACATACATGTTAAGTACATACATATTCTCCTTTAGGAGAATACCTCCTCCTGGTATGTCATTACAGTTTAATAAGCTTCATAGCAATAATGGATAAAGTTGAAAACAAATAGTGTATAATGCACAGGTGGCAGAAAATAACCAAAAGTATATGATTTTCCAAAGCAATAGTCTACAAGTTTTACTGTTTAATTATTTTTTCTTTGCTTTTAAGTAGTAGCTGAATATTCCTACAAAATATGAGACATTTTAATTTTAAATTGCAGATTTTTATATTTTCATTTCCCTTATGACATTATAAAATGCAGCTCAATTTTTAAATGATATAAAAACAAGCCAGCAAGCACAATGATTATTAGATGTGCATTTTCTGTGTCTAATCTATTTTACAAGGCTTTTAGCAATGCTATAATTTAAAATGTTTGAAATCAGAGAACTCAAAGGAAGTGAAGAATGAGAAAAGCAAAGTGGAATAAAGATATTATACCCCTTTTTTAAAATATAGATTTAATTTTTGAATTGCAACGTCTGTCACTGAAATAAAAATGAAACAAACTTTATAGGAAAAAAACTTTGAATATTATTAAAACTCTTTTCCCCCTTTCTTTTGCTTCTGTGCAGATGATTTTTTTGATAATTTCTCTGAAGGGCACAGAGGCTGTGCTGCTTCTTACAGATAGTTTATGAAAAAAAAAATGCCACTAGCTCCAATTTTTAAACTGTCTCTTCATAAGTTAAGCATTTCCAAAGTGTTGTATTCTATAATTCTCTAGTTTGTGTTTCCCATTTTTAATTCACTGTTGATTAAGTTACAAAAAAACCACAGTGCTGGTAGGAATCCTACAGCAAATCTGAGAGGTTTGAAGACTCAGATGAAGCTTACAGGGATCCTCCCAGGCTGATCTTTAAGTGCTTTGATCTAGTACTTTCGATCTTCAATTTGACATGTTATATCTTGTCAAGATGCTTTCGCTGGAAAACCTCCCTTTAACACAGAAAATGTGGAAGTTTAAGCTTACAACAATTTTTAGGTTTATTTTTTTTTTCAAGTTTAAGAAGTACTTCTTATTCATCAGTTTAAGCATTGTCATTTCTTCTCCTAAATTAAATACTTTATTCACGCTGATGAAAGTTAGAGTTTTATCAGCAAATGATCTGGCAGAATGTAACTGTTAATCACAATGAAAGTGTTGTGTTAGATTAGAATTTATGCTTATAAATATAAAAGTATGAAACACTACTGAATATATAGGTTCTTTATTTAAAGCAACAATAACAACTTCTCATCCAAATAGCTAAATGATCTGTGCTATTTAGAGGCAGTATGAAGGATGGCTTCGAGATTATGAGACTGTTGAAGTAGACCAGCTGAAGTAGTGCAGGCCTGAAAAACATTAACCACTACAACAGCAAAAATGGAAGTAAGAATGGAAAAGAGAGAGTGATTATAAGTGTACACGGTAGGACTTAGCACCTGAGTGGGTGTTAGTATACACAAAATATATTAATATATAACAATGGTTTCCTACTGTATATAATGTGTTCATAATTAACTTAACAGTACATCCTGAACATCTATTTAGTCATTTAGGCATTCTTCTGCAGCATTATTTACTATATAAGTCTTTATAAGTCTATATAAGAATCCGTGTTATAAGTGAGTGTACATATATATAATTTGCTTGCCAAATTCCCTATTATTATATATTTATAAAATTGTGAAAAATCATTCTAGTCATTCAATCTTTGTGCACATCCATGGTTATTTTCTTAAGAAATTATTGTAGGTATGCAGCTTCTGAGTTAAATGATATGTATATGTACAGTTCAAAGACTTTTGATACTTTCAGCCAAACATCGTACCATATTACTTATTTACACACTTTTAACAATTAAAATTACATAAATTTCCATAGAATTTTAAAGGATTTATTTAGAAAATAATAACAACTTAATAACATAATTATAGCTTTACATTCTGTGTTTCACTAGATAATTTGAGGACCCTTTAACATACTCAGACAGAGGAAATTGCTTGGACGTAATGCATGACAACACTACAACACTTAAGAAGTACTGACTAAATCATTTGCACAAAATGCTGACTAAGTTATTTGAACAAAAGTGTGCTGAAAACCAGATTGAAAGTTAGCTCAGCCATTTAAGTGCATATTACTGGTGTTTATAAAGGTATAAAATTATACTATGTAATATAGTGAGGCTATTAGAATACTTTAAA
Organism: Balaenoptera acutorostrata; assembly: GCF_949987535.1. NCBI lineage: Eukaryota > Metazoa > Chordata > Mammalia > Artiodactyla > Balaenopteridae > Balaenoptera > Balaenoptera acutorostrata. The sequence continues at coordinate 14,248,554 of NC_080068.1, forward strand.
ATACAGCAGCAAAACTTTTATATACCTAACTATAAATGAAGGCTGTGTTGTTCAAAATGATAATTGCGGGGGAAAATTCAACAGCTCTGTAAAGAGAACAGAGAACAAGAGAAGAAAGCAGCTGATCAAAATTTACCTAAAATAGCTCATCTAATCATTACAATTTTTAAAATTTCATTTGTAAGGAAAAAACATCAAATAATCTTCAAGTTATTACTTCCAGAGCCACCAAAGATTATTAGGCAGAAGAGAACTCTAAAAGGTGTTGCGAAGAGTTGTATTAAACCACAAAAATGACTGTCAGTGATTAATTTGATTCGCTTGGATTTCATTATTTGTCTACAGTTCTCCAATATTTTCTAAAGGATCTGTCTGCTGAAAAGTTCATTCCATATTAGAGTGAGAATAAGTTTGTATCATGAGCAACATGATAAAAGAAACTTTTTAAAAAGTTGCAGAAAATTACACAAGAACTTAGTCATATGACTATAATTAATATTAATAACAATTCCTCAGATAATATCGTCACATAAAAATCTCCCAGCATGTCTCTTTTCAAATAGCAGCCTGAATTCTTAAGCAATTTCAGGGATCTCTTGTGTATTGCCATATGTGCATAGAAGAAATTTCTAAGTCTGTGAAACTTGGGAGAAGCAAAAAAATTTTTTTTTCTATTTTCAATAAACCTATGCAGAGAACCAAGGTGAATGAATGTCTCCAGGAAAAAGGGAAACAAAAGAGTAACTCATCATTTTGTTTGTATGTAAAACTTATACATTAAAGTTTTATTCACCTGCATATAACCTACTGTGTCTAAGGTTAGTTACAAAGTTATTTGTCAAAGCAATTTTAAAAGAAAAATAATAGATATTTATTATTTTAATAATTGTGCTCATAATTTTTTACTGATACAATAAAAAGTTTATACATCACCATTAAAATAGAGAAATGACAAAAGCACTTGCTGAGTTATCCAAACAATGGAGTTAATTATGTAGGATCACAGCCCACCTTCCAGCAAAGTTTGAGGAAAGAGATCTTCACCTTCCTATTTTCTCTATTATTTGTTCATCATTAGAATCTCTTGTCTTTGCAATATCACCTCCCTGATAGGTTACATATTCCAAAGTCTTCTATTAATTATACTGGTTATGTTTTAAGTTGATTGCTTCCTACCATCATCTAAAAAAGTATCTTGGTCTTAGTAAATTATTTCCAAGACAAAATAAGGAGGATTTTTTTCATAATTCTTATAGATATCTAAACTCTTATTCATTTATTTTAATTTTGTTTGCTTGAATATGTCCTAATTTTTTAGCCTTGTCAGCCCACAATAAACCTGTTCATTCTTATCACTGAGGAAAACAAAGGGAGAAAATGAAGTGGCAATAATAAATCAGAACCCTTGATGGAAGAAATGCACTTGGAGGAAGAGACACCATGATTCTTGGGATCTAGCTTCCTAGAGTCTCTGACATGGGTCACTCCCTGCCTGGTCTTTTCCCTTGTCTGTGAGAGCCTGTGAGCATGAATCATCTGTTCCTACTCTATGATCTTGACCTTGGCTAAGGAAACCCAGTCAGCTTTCCTAATCATTTCATAAAACTGTGGTGAAGATTACATAAGAAAATGCTTATAAACTCTTAACACAGTGCCTAGTGCATTAGTAATACTCAACAAATAGAGGCTTTTATTACTTTTTTCCTGACCTTTGTTTTATAATCTCTTACTTCCTGATTTTGGTTTGAGCTTAATAAGATTTTTGTTTCTTTTGTTTTGTTTTGCAGCTTCACCCTGACCCCTTTCCTTCTTGATCCCCCTTCCTACTTTGTTACATCCATGGTTTTGATTTACCACTTGAGCCCAGCAATTTGAACATGTTTTCTGATTTTTCTATTGCTCACCAATGCAACCCAAGTCCCTGACTCAGTGACTACAGGGACTCTAGATTAAAAATGCCTTTAGAACTTCCTAGAAAATCTAGAAACCACACCCGAATAGCTCATTAAAAAAAGAGGAGGAGTAAGAGGAGGAGATAGTCTTTTAAGTAATATAGTTAAACTTCACGTGGAATTCTGAAATGCATTCAGCTTATACATTTGCATTCACAAACAAACACAGAAATCCATTAACTTTCTTCATACACATTTGCTTATTCAATCAGCAGTGTTGTGGAAATTACTACGATATGAATTATTTTGTGTTCTTCAATTACAGATCTGTATTACTTACTGAAATCTATCTGAATTTATAGAGCCCATATACCGAATAAATGTCTTTATTTTATCTCAATAAATTTTCTGTAACACCAGCACACCAAAATCTCATTCCTTTAGCCATTTCCCAACCTATTATTCAAAATAATATACTGAAAAGAAAGTGGAGAAAAATTTATTTTTCTTTTCTGCTCCTTAAGATATCCTCCTAATAGTTTAAGACTAAGAACTCTGGAAAACAGGCTAAATGAGTTCAAAATTGAGAAGACCGCTATTGTTTTTGAAATACTGAATTCATAATGTTAAATGATTTCCTTCTCTATCAAATTGTAAGTCTTACTATTATAGTCAATAAATGAGTTATAATTTAAAACTAATCTCCAATGGTCATTAACAGGTTACTAGGTCTGAATGGCATTTTGGAGCTTTAAAATGTGTTTTAGACTTAGACATGGCTCTCTTACCATTATTAAAATTGATTGAATACGCATCGGCCTTTTCTGACTTTGTGGAAATAATGGTGCACATATGCATAAGGCCCTAGTTTAGGAACTAATCTTAGAAATTCCAGAGGTAATTAAAAACTTCATGAGCTCTATTTTACTTTTGATTTCTGTTGACAACTGCTGCTTACCTTTTGAACTTAAATGCTTGTGAGACTGGTAAAATGGGTACAGTTTTCCTCAGAACCACTGATTGATTGAATCCCTGAAAAATGGGATTGATAATGGCCCTAGAATTTATATAGTGGTTTTATACAGTGGCTAAGGCCCTGCTATAATTATTTTAAAGCATTAAAAGCTAATACATCACTACAGAGTGGCAGGCCTGACTCAACTGCCATCTTGTTTCATGCTCTTTGACAAATGACTAGTCATCCAGACAACATTTCCTCTTTAAGCACCTTTCCCAGCCCTCATTTCATTGCCAAGTCTGTGGTGAAATCAGTAGATAACAAGAAAAATAGTACAAAAAGAAAAGTAATCATTTTTGAGGCCTCCAGAAAATGGTGTTTGGTGTATATACTTTAAAATGATATATATTTAAAGAATCATGATATATTCCTTATTCAAATCATGCACTATGTTCCTGTTTTTTGGTTTTTTGGTTTTTTCCTTTTTGCTGAGCAGATAGGCAATTGATATACATTGATGTATTAAAAATAGTAACAAAGCCCCTGAAGTATCAATCAAATAATTTAGTAAACAAAAAATAAACCAAAAGTACATGAAGCCAAATGTGGTAGACATGAGAAAAACAAAGGGGTGACATACAAATTGACTTTAAAATTTTTAGTTCATCCCTGAACGAAACTACCTAAAAGTTTTCTGAAGATTTTGAGGGTTTGGTTTGGATATCTTTCACCTTTTTTAGACTGAATTAGTAAAACCTCAAATATTTTAATTTTGTGATATCAGATTTAAAAAATCCTGTGTACTGTACACTTAAATCTTTTACCAAAATCTTGGACTTATACTCTTGAGTCTTACAAACAAAATGTACTAGCATATCTAAAGACAAATCAGGAGAGAAAAAATGAGACTGTTTGTTTTCTCCTCTTATTTTTTTTTAACAAGACCTCTAAAATAGCACAATGGAATAGATATAATAAGAGTATGAATACAGAGGCTGAAGATATTTCTAAGAGCACCTCCTAAACAAATTATGTGTGCTTTTTGTAAAATAACTATAGAAAGCATACAAGTGTTGGGAAATATTCTGGGAGTCAATGAAGGTTTGAGATACATTTCTCCATAGTTGTTGAAATTTAGTTGTGACATCATTGTTCTGAAGATGCAAAGTCTTATTTTTATTATTAAAATTTACAAGGTCCTTTTGATAGATACTGAGAAAGGAAACAGAAAAAGAGGTAAGCAAACACAGTTTTTTGTCACATATGAAAATGGCAGGAAATTCAAGGAAGATGTGTGCCTGCTCATCCACTGTGTTTTGTGCTAAAGCTGCTTTCATAAACCATTAGTTAGTACCATAAAATATAGATCTATGAATTAGTGGAAATCTCAGCAAACAGCCATATATACTACCAAACCTTCCAACTAAACTGGTCTATTTCAAACATTTAGAAGCTCTTTTATAAAAAAAAAAATCTCATAAAAAGTAGAAAAAAGAACTTCTAATTTCAATGTCATTTCAAAATCGCTGAAAGATTTAGGACAATTCATGTGTCTTCTGATCATTTTTCCAATATAATTGAATACAAAACAATTAATGCAGAAGGGAAAAATAAAGCCTTGATTAAATGAGAAAGGATTTGCAACAAGTGTTTCTACATACCATCACTGCCATTATCCTTGGAGATATGAAAGTAAACCAGTTTGTGGTGGAGAATCATGGTAAACACCATATGTATTGCTGATCCATGTTCTTAATGTTGTACTTAAGGGAGCTTATATTTCAATGGAACACTAACCTCAAGATCCTTGACTATTACTTGAGGTACAACTTGTGTAAAACATAATGTAGTCTGTCTTACAAACTGAGAACCTGAAATCCCCTTTTAATTGAAATACTAACATCTCAAATGTTTTAATTTTGTAATATCAGATAGGAAAATTGACGTTCAATTGGCTGTTTTTTTATCCCTAGCTCATTAGAAACAGTGAGAATTTTATATGGGCTGGAATAGTGAAAACATTGTGAAATTAAAAAGCTGCCAATATTACTTTTTAAGTGTAGTGTAATTCAACTTAGTTCTACTGTAAGTCATAGCAGTCCGTATTTCGAACTTAAGTTAAAATCAACATATAAGGTTTATGTTGTATAACCAGCAACCATTTAATTTGATTGTAATTCATTTTTAATTTAACACTTTTCTAATGTATTCATCAGAAATATTCTATGGTACTGAGTTCAGTAAAATAAACTTAACTACTTATGTTAAACCTGAAGTTTCAAGAATTATAAAGATTATCTCCTTCTGTAGAAATTTCTAATGTTGAAATCACATTCTTTATTTTTTATTTGATGACAAGAACATTCTTATTTCAGGTAAGTATGTGTAGATGGCATTTGTATGTGTAAAAGCAATGATGAAATATGTTAAAATTTATTATTAAGCTGATGTAGAACTCTTCAAAACAGAAGTGTATAAATAATGTTAGAGTTGGAAAGAAGGTACTACTATTTATAAGCAGCTTTACATGTATTATAATTACCGTGGAAATGTAAATAATAAATTAGAGAAGTCTTCCTATGTATAGGAAATTGACACTTCAATTACATGAGCTAATGCCTTCTAGCCTACTTTTGTTTATCTGAAAATAGATTTATTAGCCAGTCCAGAACAATATTTTCTCATTCAACTGAAATGTCAACACTTCAGGAAGACATATGTTAGCTGTAGAGGAGTAACATTACCTATCCCTATTCAATAAATAATGTTATAAAGTGTATCTGAAAATTGTTAACACTTGTATGACATAACAAAATTCATTTTTCACCAAATAACTTCTCTTCATGGATTCCATCAAAAAGAAGATGTGTATTGCAATGTGATATATGATGATGAAACTGTCTGCATTTCCAAAATAGGATACTAAAGTGAGCTACGGTGTATCTGACTGTGAAAATATTATTCAGCCAGTGAAAATGTAATAAGTAGAATACAAAAGTGTAAGTGTGGCATGACAATTAGATTAAAAATTACTCAAGAAAAATGTCAAAAAAAAAACCATATAAAAAATGCTAACCTGGCCTCCTCTTCAGTATTGGGTTTTTGGATCTGTAAACTATATAAGTTCTAGGAACGGTGGCTCCAAATTCCCACTCATCAGTTGAGACTAGGTTTTCTGCCCTCAGATCGAGAATTGTTTTGTCCATACATATCAAGAAGCACCTTAGTAGGCTGCCTATCTATTCCATATTTAGGAACCCTGTGATGAGCTATCGCTATAGGTCTGTGAATACACATTAATTACCATTCACAACACACCATGCATACTTTGGTAATTTCACCTTGCCTCTGATAGCTGAACAACTACACTTAGCCTTTATCAACCTGCACCCATTTTAATATCAAGAAATCCAATTTCATTGCAGTATTCCAACGTCATCTCAGGCCAACAGAGAACAAGCCCGTAGAACTCTTCAGAGATGCTTGTGTTCTACCCCCTCTGGTGCATTTCTTAATGTCTTTGTGTAGGGAGCATTCCTCTAAATAATAGTCAGGGAGGTGAACAGGTTGTTCAGAACAGATTCATTCCAGCATTTCCCCCTCCCTGAATCTCTACAGTATACCAGAGATGTTGTGTATACGTTACCTTCAAAATCCATTCATTATTGGTCCATCCTTCAATTAGCCAATCTAACAAACTATTACCACCACTCCCCAAGTATCAAATCAACACATTAAATATCAAATTCCAGATCATTACCACTCATGACAATATATTTGCCCTAATCAATACTTACATTGTATCCTATGTGGTATGAAACTTTTATAAGCAGGCTTTATATTTCTCTAACTGAGTTATGTTAAGATCTAAGTTGTAGCCTGGAGGCAGCAAGGGGTGACGTGGGTGAATCCAGGAGAGAACTCTGATTCCCCAGGTCCAGTCACTGAGAAGCTTTTGTGCTGGGGAAGGCTGATTCCCTCAGAAGGGGTGGTTGCTTCCAATACTAAGGAGTTTCAGAGAGATTTGGAAGGTTGAATTTCTCATCAGTGCCCTTCCCTTACCATGAGAGACCACATAGGACAGAAGATTTAATTGGTGATTGAATTGTTTTTCCTTACAGTCAAGCCTTAATCTTGTCCTCAGTCATGTCTGCCCTGAAACTATACAATTTAAGAGACTCCTTCAAAGCTGCCATCAAGCCTCTCAAATTTTCCCTGTTTCTGAGTTTGGTATTCATTGCCCTCAATGTATCCTTTAACTTTTGTTTTATTTGAAGACTTCAGAGCAGTTAGCTAAAACTACAATCTTTAAAATCACTGTTATTGCCCCAGCCACTTGGTCTCCCAAGGCCTTGCATTCCACATGTCCTTCATCCCATGCCAACACTGGTAGTAACTGAATGATTATAATGTAACCACAAGCTGTGGCTTGCCAGTGTTCCATTTCCCACCAATAAGCACTACATAGACATGTGAGCAATTCAATCCCAAAATGCCATTTTTGTGTTTCTGTTTCATGGGACCTTGCAGTCTACCAGACAGGACATAGATGGTGCATTCTGTCTGGGACACTGTGGAAAGGTTACTAAAAAGACTCTTTACAATGATGTGGGTGGAGTTTTGAGAAAGTTACAAAAGTTGGTACAGTACCTGTTAGTTACAGAAGGAGCTATTATCACTCTTGGGTCTGAAGGGGCAAAGAAAGGGAATAGTTACTAGAACCAGAAGAGAGAGTTATATGAGAGGGCTATCCAAAAGGACTGTGGCCTTGAGTAGGGGGAAGCAGTCATTGTATTTTAGAGTCATTTGAAGTAACTTTTATCTGTGCCGTTATGTCACTAACTTGATATACTCTCAAGTTCATTTTTGTCATTGTTTTCAATTTACTCTTTTTAAAATTTAATATTCTTTCTAATTATGTGAAACATTTAACTGTTCCAAATTTAAAACTAAATAACAAAGTCAGCCACAGAAATCTTAATCCATTCTTTGTCCCTTTTACTCTACTACCCCCCCCACTCTCCATAGGTATATACTCTTGGTTTATTTTCCTATTGCTTTATTCTGAAAATATAAGCACATTCCCCCCTCCTTTTTTACCTTAAAGTACACCCTATAAACAGTTTTGTACCTTCTTTTCTCTGGAAGTTCCTTGAAATTGCTTTAATTTTCTAAATTAGATTTCATGATCATCTTCTGAGAGTGAGAATGGGAGTGTGGAATTTGTGGTATGAGAAGACAGAGAAACATTGGAATAATCAATTGTCTAAGAGAGTGGAGGAGAGAATTTCTAGGAAGATGTAATATGACTCTGAGGCTGCGTTAAAGACTCATTTGAAGTCTGTGGACATGAATTTAAAATGAGTTGCACAGGTGTAAGTTATTCCACAGTTAGCATAAAGAAAAAATTGAATTTGACTCAGTTTCGGCTCTGCTGAGAGGATTTCAAGGGAGTTGAGGATAAATGCAGTGTTGATTTTAACAAATCACTGGATTTAAGCTAGGTAAGAGGAAAATACATCTAATAGGAATGGGGATGGATAGTGAAAAGGTGGTAGGGTCAACAGATCTTAGATATTGGTGGGACTGTAGACTTGATGGGGGGAGGAAGCTGAAAAGATGAAAGTGTGGAATGTTTGAAATTGAGATTATAGAGGGGTCAGAGTTATTGTTAATAAAGGTACGTTCAGTAATATAAAAGCAGTGCCATTTGCATTAAATAGAAAATAACCATACTAATAATATAAATGAAATATAATATTATTAAATTCTAATTAGTTTCTGGTGCCTGCCAAAGGGAGTTTGAGATTTGCCTTCCCTTTATAAAAATAGATTCAAGATTTTAAACAGACTTATTACCAGCAAACTGAGGCTTTGTTCTTGCCATTGTAAGAAAATACTGAAAGATACTTGTAAATGGAATAACTCCTTACCAGACACAATATGTTTTTGTGCTATCCCCCCCTACCACCTAAAGCCATCTGTTGTACCAGTGACAGACATACCGCATTGAAAGCCTGCCCTACTCAGACAGTGGACATACTAACCTGTGGCCGACTGTGAAGCTTATGTGTGTCTCACATGCTCCTCCTTCTTACCTCCATATCCTCCACCAAAAGAAAAAATATTAAAGTGTTTACAACTCTAGTCACAGCCAGGCTCTCAATTTGACTATTTATGAATGAACTTCAAGGAACAGATTAATACATAAATATGACTGACATACCTTATGCATTTAGGAGATATGTACATTATCACCCATCCTTAAATGTATCAATAGAACAGTGCCTTGGCAGTGGCTAATTGCCAACATTATCCTTCTTCATATTTTCTAAATTGTGATTTTGTACGTATAAAATGTTCTAATATTTACTGACACTCCAACTGACCAGCTTACTTGAACATATTCATTCATCCCTAATATGGGAAATTTTCTATTTGCTATAAGTGTCTTTAGCCATTTTGCTAGTAAGCTAGCTTCAATAAGGATCTAATTCCTGAAAGAGGAATGTTTATAAGGAAAGGGAATAATGAATTTTCTTCTAGTTTTTTTCCTTAATCATACTTCATAAAATAATTACACGGTCCCAGATTATATAAGAAACACTTTGTGAGTTATTAAACCTATGAGAAGATCATTTACCAAGCAACGAAATTGGAGAATCTTAAACAATTACTTTTCTATATTTTCAGACAAACACAAAAATGCATATACACTCACACAGAATGAGACTTAGAGCAACAAGTTTTTGCCTGGCTCAGGTGAAATTATCAAGTTCTATAATCTTGCCTGAGGGAAAAACATTATTTTACTTCTTTAACAACCTTTATAAATAAGATAATATATACAGTAGTAAAGTTGATGTACTTTTTGACGTGGCAAACCAGTCACATCAAAATGCAAATCTGTGTCAAGAATATTTCTCTTACTGCAGAAGGGTCACTTTGAAAAAATACAAATTCTACATGCTTCTGCAGACTGATATTGGGGGACTTCAAACTCACCAGGGATTATAAGAATCAAAATGCCCAGCTCTAGAGTCAGACCTTTGCACACCCTGAAATGTCAGGAATGGCCAGCCTAATTTCTGCCATGCTTTTAGCAATGTGGGGCTGTGTTTTTAATTTAACAGGTAATTGTTTATCTTTTACCTGTCTTCTAGCATCCAGAATCTATGAAAATACAATTTTTTTTTTTCAAATTGTGGATACAGAAAAACAAAACAGAGGAAGGGAAAAAATGGTCTTTATTAAACTCACCCTTCTCTCTTTTTACTTCTTTTATTTAGGTCTTGTTTTTAATTGTGAGATACGATTTAAGTACAGAAAATTGCACAAAACTTAAAAGTGCAGCTCAATGAATTACCAGCAATGGAACACCAGTGTAATTGCCACCCAGGAAAAGATAGAACATTACTCATGACACAGCCCCCATTTCCCCACCTCAACCATTAGCCTATATCCCCAAAGGTAACCACTCATGAGATTATCAACACTACCATTCATGTTGCCTGTTTTAGAGCAATTATCATACAGTGTGCATTCTTTTACTCAAAAATTTCGTTTGTGAAATCCATTCATGGTGTTATATATAACTGAAATCTGTTCATTTTCATTGCTATATAATATCCCACTATATGAATACATATGTGTGTGTGTGTGTATATATATATATATATATATATATATATATATATATATATATATACCATACTTTATACACTCTATCCTCAAAGAGTGTTTAGGCTATTTCCAGTTTGAGGCTATTATGAATAATGTTGCTATGGAGATTCCTGTTCATGTCTCGGTGTACACATTTTCCTCTTTGACGTATGTACCTGAGTGGAATTGCTGAGTCTTAAGGTATGTGTATGGTAGTTTTCAGAGATGCTGCCAAATTGTTTGTCAAAGTGATTGAACCAATTTATAATCTCATCAACAGGTTACTAGGATTCTAGTCACTCTACACCCTTGCCAGCACTTGATATTGTATATTTCCTTATTTCAATTATTCTGTTGGCTATGTAGTGGTATTTCATTTTTCTTTTAGTTTGTGTACCCCTCATAACTAATGAGGTTGCCACGTTTTCACATATTTAATGGGCATTTGGTATCTTCTTTTGTGAAACCTCTTGCCCATTTTTCTACTTATTGTCTGTTTTATTGTTATTGATTTATAGAAGTTAATATACATTGATGAAATTTTTGTTAGATATGAGTATTGAAAATATGTTCTACTGTGGCTTGTCTTTACTTTCTTAATGGTGGGTTTTGAACTACAAAGTATTACCATAGTCAAAGTTATCAATCTTTTCTTTTTTTATCCTCATTTTGAGATAAATTTATTGAGATATATTTGACTGATAAAAATTGTACTAAGATTTGCAACTTGATGTTTTAATATTTGTATACACTGTTAAAAGATCACCATAATCAAGCTAAATAATTTGTCTATAACCTCTTCCTAATTATAGTATGTGTGTTGAGAAGATTTAATTCAAGATCTATCCTCTTAGCAAGTGTCAAGTATATGATACAGTTTTGCTAAGTATTGTCACCATGCTGTACATTAGGTCTCTAGAACTTATTCATAGTGCATAAATGAAACTTTGCACCCTTGGACCAACATCTCATTTCCCCTATACCTCCCACCCCAGCCCCTGACCACCACCATTCTATTCTCTGCTTCTATGAATTTGATTATTTTAGATTGCACTTGTAAGTGAAGTCATGCAGCATTTGTTTTTCTGTGGCTGTTTTATTTCACTCAACATAATTTTCTCATGGTACATCCATGTTGTCACATATGGCAGGATTTTCGTTTTTGTGGATGAATAATATTCTTGTGTGTGTGTGTGTTCTACTGTGGCTTGTCTTTAAATACATATCACATTTTATTTATCCATGCATCTACTGATGAACATTTAAGTTGTTTCCATATCTTGGCGGTTGTGAATAATGCTGCCGTGAACATGGGAGTGCAGTTCTCTCTTTGAGATGCATATTTCATTTCCTACAGATATATACTCAGAAGTGGAATTGCTGGTTCACATGGCAGTTCAATTTTAATTTTTTGAGGAACCTCCATAGGTTTTGCATAGTGGCTGCACAAATTTACGTTTGCATTGCAAAAGCATGCAAGGGTTCCCTTTTTTCCACATCCTCACCAAAGCATATTTTCTCTCACTCTCTTTTTTTTTTAAATAAAATCCATCTTAACAGGTGGAGGCAATATATCATAGTGGGTTTGATTTGCATTTCACTAATAATTAGTGATGTTGGATATATTTTCATGTGCTTGTGTGCCATCAGTATGTCTTCTTTGGAAAAAATATCTATTCAGATCCTCTGCCCATTTTTTTTTTTTATTTAAAATCTTTATTGGAGTATAATTGTTTTACAGTGTTATATTAGTTTCTGCTGTATAAAAAAGTATATCAGCTATATGTATACATATATCCTCTTATCCCCTCCCTCTTGCATCTCCCTCCCTCCCTCCCTATCCCACCCCTCTAGGTGGTCACAAAACACTAAGCTGATCTCCCTGTGCTATGTGGCTGCTTCCCACTAGCTATTTATTTTACACTGAGTGGTGTATATATGTCCATGCCACTCTCTCACTTCGTCCCAGCTTACCTTCCCCCTCCCCGTGTCCTCAAGTCCATTCTCTATGTCTGCATCTTTATTCCTGTCCTGCCCCTAGGTTCATCAGAACCATTTTTTTTTTTTTTAGATTCCATATATATGTGTTAGCATACAGTATTTGTTTTTCTCTTTCTGACTTACTTCACCCTGTATGACAGACTCTAGGCCCATCCACCTCACTACAAATAACTCAATTTTGTTTCTTTTTATGGCTGAGTAATATTCCATTGTATATATGTGCCACATCTTTATCCATTCACCTGTCGATGGACACTTAGGTTGCTTCCATGTCCTGGCTACTGTAAATAGAGCTGCAGTGAACATTGTGGTACATGACTCTCTTTGAACTATGGTTTTCTCAGGGTACATGCCCAGTAGTGGGATTGCTGGGTCGTATGGTAGTTCTATTTTTAGTTTTTTAAGGAACCTCCATACTGTTCTCCATAGTGGCTGTATCAATTTACATTCCCACCAACAGTGCAAGAGGGTTCCCGTTTCTCCACACCCTTTCCAGCATTTATTGTGTGTAGATTTTTTGATGGTGGCCATTCTGACCGGTGTGAGGTGATACCTCATTGTAGTTTTGATTTGCATTTCTCTAATGATTAGTGATGTTGAGCATCCTTTCATATGTTTCTTGGCAATCTGCATATCTCCTTTGGAGAAATGTCTATTTAGGTCTTCTGCCAATTTTTGGATTGGGTTGTTTGGTGTTTTGATATTGAGCTGCATGAGCTGCTTATATATTTTGGAGATTAATCCTTTGTCAGTTGCTTCATTTGCAAATATTTTCTCCCATTCTGAGGGCTGTCTTTTCATTGTGTTTATGGTTTCCTTTCCTGTGCAAAAGCTTTTTAAGTTTCATTAGGTCCCATTTGTTTATTTTTGTTTTTATTTCCATTTCTCTAGGAGGTAGGTCAAAAAGGAGCTTGCTGTGATTTATGTCATGCAGTGTTTGTTCTGTCTAGGTTTTCCTCTAAGAGTTTTATAGTGTTTGACCTTACATTTAGGTCTTTAATCCATTTTAAGTTTATTTTTGTGTATGGTGTGGGGGAGTGTTCTAATATCATTCTTTTACATGTAGCTGTCCAGTTTTCCCAGCACCACTTATTGAAGAGGCTGTCTTTTCTCCATTGTATATTCCTGCCTCCTTTATCAAAGATAAGGTTACCACATGTGCATGGGTTTATCTCTGGGCTTTCTATCCTGTTCCATGGATCTATATTTCTGTTTTTTTGCCAGTACCATACTGTCTTGGTTACTGTAGCTTTGTAGTATAGTCTGAATCCAGGAGCCTGATTCCTCCAGCTCCATTTTTCTTTCTCAAGATTGCTTTGGCTATTCAGGGTCTTTTGTGTTTCCATACAAATTGTGAAATTTTTTGTTCTAGTTCTGTGAAAAATGCCTTTGGTAGTTTGAAAGGGATTGCATTGAATCTGTAGATTGCTTTGGGTAGTATAGTCATTTTCACAATGTTGATTCTTCCAATCCAAGAAATGGTATATCTCTCCATCTGTTTGTATCATCTTTAATTTCTTTCCTCAGTGTCTTATAGTTTTCTGCATACAGGTCTTTTGTCTCCTTAGGTAGGTTTATTCCTAGGTATTTTATTCTTTTTGTTGCAGTGGTAAATGGGAGTGTTTCCTTAATTTCTCTTTCAGATTTTTCATCATTAGTGTTTAGGGATGCAAGAGATTTCTGTGCATTAATTTTGTATCCTGCTACTTTACCAAATTCATTGATTACCTCTAGTAGTTTTCTGATAGAGTCTTTAGGATTCTCTATGTATATTATCATATCATCTGCAAACAGTGACAGCTTTTCTTCTTCATTTCTGATTTGGATTCCTTTTATTTCTTTTTCTTCTCTGATTGCTGTGGCTAAAACTTGCAAAACTATGTTGAATAATAGTGGTGAGAGTGGGCATCCGTGTCTTGTTCCTGATTTTAGAGGAAATGGTTTCAGTTTTCACCATTGAGAAAGATGTTGGCTGTGGGTTTGTCATATATGGCCTTTATTATGTTGAGGTAAGTTCCCTCTATGCCTACTTTCTGAAGAGTTTTTATCATAAAGGGGTGTTGAATTTTGTCAAAAGCTTCTCTGCATCTATTGAGATGATCATATGGTTTTTATCCTTCACTTTGTTAATATGGTGTATCACATTGATTGGTTTGTGTATATTGAAGAATCCTTGCATTCCTGGGATAAATCCCACTTGATCGTGGTGTATGATCCTTTTAATGTGTTGTTGGATTCTGTTTGCTAGTATTTTGTTGAGGATTTTTGCATCAACATTCATCAGTGGTATTGGTCTGTAGTTGTCTTTTTTTGTGACATCTTTTCTGGTTTTGGCATCAGGGTGATGGTGGCCTCGCAGAATGAGTTTTGGAGTGTTCCTCACTCTGCTATGTTTTGGAAGAGTTTGAGAAGGATAGGTGTTAGCTCTTCTCTAAATGTTTGGTAGAATTTGCCTGTGACGCCATCTGGTCCTGGGGTTTTGTTTGTTGGAAGATTTTTTTTTTTTTTTAATTTTTATTTATTTATTTATTTATTTATGGCTGTGTTGGGTCTTCATTTCTGTGCGAGGGCTTTCTCTAGTTGTGGCAAGCGGGGGCCACTCTTCATCGTGGTGTGCGGGCCTCTCACTATTGTGGTCTCTCTTGTTGCGGAGCACAGGCTCCAAACGCGCAGGCTCAGTAATTGTGGCTCACGGGCCCAGCTGCTCCGCAGCATGTGGGATCTTCCCAGACCAGGGCTCGAACCCGTGTCCCCTGCATTGGCAGGCAGATTCTCAACCACTGCGCCACCAGGGAAGCCCTGTTGGAAGATTTTTAATTACAGTTTCAATTTCAGTGCTTGTGATTGGTCTGTTCATATTTTCTATTTCTTCCTGGTTCAGTCTCGGAAGGTTGTGTTTTTCTAAGAATTTGTCCATTTCTTCCAGCTTTTCCATTTTATTGGCGTATAGTTGCTTTTAGTAATCCGTGATGATCCTTTGTATTTCTGAAGGGTCAGTTGTTACTTCTCCTTTTACATGTCTAATCCTGTTGATCTTAGTCTTCTCCCTTTTTTTCTTGATGAGTCTGGCTAATGGTTTATCAATTTTGTTTATCTTCTCAAAGAACCAGCTTTTCGTTTTATTGATCTTTGCTACTGTTTCCTTCATTTCTTTTTCTTTTGTTGCTGATCTGATCTTTATGATTTCTTCCCTTCTGCTAACGTTGTGGTTTTTTTGTTCTTCCTTCTCTAAGTGCTTTAGGTGTAAGGTTATGTTGTTTATTTGAGATGTTTCTTGTTTCTTGAGGTAGGATTGTATTGCTATAAACTTCCTCTTAGAACTGCTTTTGCTGCATCACATAGGTTTTCAGTTGTCCTTTTTTCATTGTCATTTGTTTCTAGGTATTTTTTTTATTTCCTCTTTGATTTCTTCAGTGATCTCTTGGTTATTTAGTAGTGTATTGTTTAGCCTCCATGTGTTTATATTTTTTACAGTTTTCTTCCCATAATTGATATCTAGTCTCATACTGTTGTGGTCAGAAAAGATACTTGATACAATTTCAATTTTCTTAAATTTACCAGGGCTTGATTTCTGACCCAAGATATGATCTATCCCGGAGAATGTTCCATGAGCACTTGAGAAGAAAGTGTATTCTGTTGTTTTTGGATGGAATGTCTTATAAATATCAATTAAGTCCATCTTGTTTAATGTGTCATTTAAATATTGGGTTTCATTCTTTATTTTCATTTTGGATGATCTGTCCATTGGTGAAAGTGGGGTGTTCAGGTCCCCTACTATTATTTTGTTACTGTCAATTTCCCCTTTAATGGCTGTTAGCATTTGCCTTATGTATTGAGGTGCTCCTATGTTGGGTGCATAAATATTTACAATTGTTATATCTTCTTGGATTGATCCCTTGATTATTATGTACTATCCTTCTTTGTCTCTTGGAATAGTCTATATTTTAAAGTCTAATTTGTCTCATATGAGAATTGCTACCCCAGCTTTCTTTTGATTTCCATTGTCATGGAATATCTTTTTCCATCCCCTCACTTTCAGTCTGTATGTGTCCCTAGGTCTGAAGTGGACCTCTTGTAGACAGCATATATATGGGTCTTGTTTTTGTGTCCATTCAGCCAGTCTATGTCTTTTGGTTGGAGCATGTAATCCATTTACATTTTAGGCAATTATCAATATGTATGTTCCCCTTACCATTTTCTTAATTGTTTTGGGTTTGTTTTTGTAGGTCTTTTCCCTCTCTTGTGTTTCCTGACTAGAGAAGTTTCTTTAGCATTTGTTGTAAAGCTGGTTTAGTGGTGTTGAATTCTCTTAACTTTTGCTTGTCTGTAAAGATTTTAATTTCTCAGTCGAATCTGAATGAGATCCTTGCTGGGTAGAGTAACCTTGGTTGTAGGTTTTTCCCTTTCATCAGTTTAAATATGTCCTGCCACTCCCTTCTGGCTTGCAGAGTTTCTGCTGAAAGGTCAGGTGTTAACCTTATAGGGATTCCCTTGTATATTATTTGTTATTTTTCTCTTGCTGATTTAATATTTTTTCTTTGTATTTAATTTTTGATAGTTTGATTAATATGTGTCTTCCCGTGTTTCTCTTGCATTTATCCTGTATGGGTCTCTCTGCGCTTCCTGGACTTGATTGACTATTTCCTTTCCCATATTAGGGAAATTTTCAACTATAATCTCTTCAAATATTTTCTCAGTCCCTTTCTTTTTCTCTTCTGGGACCCCTATAATTCAAATGTTGGTGTGTTTGATGTTGTCCCTGGGGTCTCTGAGACTGTCCTCAATTCTTTTCATTCTTTTTTCTTTATTCCACTCTGCAGTAGTTATTTCCACTATTTTATCTTCCAGGGCACTTATCCGTTCTTCTGCCTCAGTTATTCTGCTATTGATTTCTTCTAGCAAATTTTGAATTTCATTTATTTTGCTGCTCATCATTGTTTGTTTGCTCTTTCATTCTTCTAGGTCCTTGTTAAACGTTTCCTATATTTTCTCCATTCTATTTCCAAGATTTTGTATCATCTTTACTATCATTACTCTGAATTCTTTTTCAAGTAGACTGACTATTTCCTCTTCATTTTTTTGGTCTGGTGGGTTTTTACCTTGCTCCTTCATCTGCTGCGTATTTCTCTGTCTTCTCAATTCGCTTAACTTACTGTGTTTGGAGTCTCCTTTTTGCAGGCTGTAGGTTCATAGTTCCCATAGTTTTTAGTGTCTGCCCCCAGTACCTAAGGTTGGTTCAGTGGCTTGTGTAAGCTTCCTGCTGGAGGGGACTGGTGCCTGTGTTCTGGTGGGTGGGGCTGGATCTTGTCTTTCTGGTGGGCAGACCACGTTTGGTGGTTTGTTTTGGGGTGTCTGTGATTTTAGACAGCCTCTCTGCTAATGGGTGGGGTTGTGTTCCAGTCTTACTATTTTGGAATGGTGTGTCCAGCACTGGAGCTTGCTGGCTGTTGGGTGGAACTGGGTCTTAACGTTGAGATGGAGGTCTCTGTGAGAGTTCTCGCCAATTGATATTACTTGGAGCCAGGAGGTCTCTGGTGGTCCAATGTCCTGAACTCGGCTCTGCCACCTCAGGTGCTCAGGCCTGACACCTCGCTGGAGCCCCAAGAGCCTGTCAGCCACGTGGCAGATTGCCAGTTTATATGAAAGGCTATAACTCAGGAATGAACAGAAAGAAGTGATTTATAGGATAAGATGTGGGGAGAGAACATGGTGTTTCCATGCCATCTCCAGGTGCAACACTCTCCCAGCATCTCCATGTTCCCCAAGCCAGAAGTTCTCTCCTCTGCCCATTTTTTTAATCACATTGTTTGGTTTATTTTTTGTTGAGTTATCTGAGTCTCTATATATTTTGGATACTAACCCCATATCAGATGTGTGATTTCTAAATGTCTTCTCCCATTCAATAGGTTGCCCTTTCATTTTGATGATAGCTTCCTTCACTGTGCAGAAGCTTTTTAGTTTGCTGTAGGCTCATTTTTTAATTTTTGCTTTTGTTTTCCTTGCCTTTGGAATCAGATCCACAAAAACACCTCTAAGGCTGATGTCAATGAGGCTACAGCTTATGTTTTCTTCTATGAATTTCATGGTTGCAGGTCTTACACTCAAGTTTTTAATCCATTTTGAGTTAATTTTTGTGTATGGTGTATGATAGTGGTCTGGTTGTATCATACAAGGAAAAAACTTATAGTAAGTATACAAAAGAAAATGAGAAAGGAATCTAACACAACACTAAAGGAAACCATGAAAATCCAAGGGAAGAGAGAAAAAGAAGAAATAGAGAGGAACTACGAAAACAGCCAGAAAACAATTAACAGAATGGCAATAAGAACATACCTATCAATAGTTACTGTAAATGTAAAGGGACTAAATTTGCCAAACAAAAGACTTAGAGTGACATGGATAAAAAACAAGACCCATTTATTTGCTGCCTACAAGGGACTCACTTCAGTTACAAATCACATAGAACTGTACATAAGATCCTCCTCTTTTATCCTTCTAATATCTGAAACATCTGTAACAATATGCCCTTTTAACTCCTATTATTTTATTTTTTTGTGCCTTTACTTGTTTTCTTGATCAGTCTCAAGAGCTTTTTATAGGTATTTTCAAAGGACCAAACTTCTGTTGGATCAACATTCTCTATTTTATTTTTTATCTAGTTTACTAATTTTTGCTCTTATATTTATTATGTCCCTCCTTCTATGTTCTTTGGGTTTAACTTGCCAGGTTTTTTTTAACTTCTTGAAATTGATGAATAGCTCATTGATTTTCAGACTTCTTATATAAGTTATGAATTTCCCTTTAAACACAAATTTAGCTACATCCTATCAGCTATCAAAACTTGTGAAATTTTGATATAGAGTATTTTTATTTTCATCAACTTAAAAATACCTTTTATTTCTCTTGTGATTTTTCTTTGACCCATGGCCCTAATAGAATTGTAATTGTTGATTTCCAAGCATATGACGATTTTCTGGTTTTCTTAGTCCCACCCCCATTTGGCAAGGCCTGGGCCTTAATTTTTATAGCCACCTGACTTTGAAGGCTTTCAAAAGATTGCTCAACATCTCAGTTTCTTATCTTCCTATTGTTAAATTGGCATTTATCCCTCAGGAAAAAGCAGTCCTAAATACCAGTCACATTTCTGAGTTATCTTCTTCAGGATCTTGATCTAGTTTCTCACTGCTCCTTTAGCTCTCAAATGCATTATATGTTCATTTTTTCTAGTTGCCATCAGTGGGAGGATTGTCTTGAATTACCAGAATTAGAAGTCAAGATTCCCTTTACTTTTAATATTTGATTTCTAAGTTCAGATATCAAATAAAATGTCATTTTATTTGGACTCCACAAGAATATTTGAATTTCCCAAGTTTCAGGCTTTATGCCACAGGTGAAGAAAGCTCAACAAGTGTTCTTTCTTATGGGTGATAACAACTCTAACCAAGGGTAAAGACTTCATGGACACAAACCTTCAATTAGCCTTTTCAGTCATGAATTTACTGTTCTACTTTTGTTATATTTATTAACATCTTTCAGTCTTTAGCTATCATCTAGTTCATATTTTTTTTTTCAATTAATCATTTTGTCTAGGAAGTCCCCATTTGGTTTAAAAATGAATATTTTATTGTGCTTTCATCTTTTAAAAGCTGAGTGAATATCTCCTTTGCTTTGAAGAAGAAAATATCCAAAATGCATTATAATTGCTTTTGAAAAAATGCATTCCAGATATCAGAGGTTAGCCTATTCTGAGGATATTACATCAGGAAAATAGCTCAGGTCATACCCAAAGGGTATGTTTGTACTACACTGAAAGTTCAGAAATATTGCATAGTGAGAATTAGTGGTTGGCATAAAAATCTGCCTGATATGATAATTAATTGAATCCTGTTAAGCCATTCACATATTGATGTACCTAGGCAAATGTAGTATTATATATCTCTTTAATTTATTTTTACTCTTAGCATAAACCTAATTTATTTTAAAAGGATTATTAACTCCATACAAAACATATATTCATTTAACAAATATTTACCCACCTAAAAGGGGGCAGGAACTGTTTCTATGTTAGAAACTATACAATAAGGAAGAGAAAAAAACAAAAATATATAAAATATATGATAAATTATGATTTTTAAAAAATACAGTGACTGAAAGAATGAGGTCGTGGGAAATTATTTTAGATAGAATGACAATATGTATTTGTGAGGAAGTATCATCTGAGGAGAAACTTAAATAAATTAAAAGGAAGGTCATTTTTAAATTAAAGAGCAGAGAATTCCAGGCATAAAAATTGCAAGTACAAAGACCCTAGGACAGAAATCAGCGTAACTCCATGCAAGAAATTGCAAGAAGGCCGTTGAGAGGGTGGAAAAATGTAAGTCAGGAAATTGACATGAGATCAGTTCATGTAGGACCTGATAAGCCTTGGTAGAGATTTGGGGTTGCTTTTTTTTTTCTCTGAGAGTGACAGGAATCCACTGGAAGTTTGGATCAGAGGAATATCACGATTTCATTTTCATTTTTAAAGAGCACCATGGAGATAGACTTAGGAGTGGTAGTGCAAAGAATGTAAACAAGTAAACCATTTAAGTGGTTTAGTAGTACAGTCAAAAGAAGATGTGACAGCACTGGAAGTGAGGAGATGAGGTAGGATTTGGTATGTGGTTTGAAGATAAAGGTGACAGGACTTGCTACCAGATAGGATGTTGCAAAGTTTCTAAGTATTTGGTCTGAGAAATAGAGTGAAGAGTGGTGCTATTCCCTGAAATAGTGTGGACTGGGGTGTTAATTCAAGAGTGAAAATAAAGCGTTCTGATTCAGATGTGATAAATTTCAGATGCCCATTAAATTCCAAGTGGAAATTATGTAGGCATTTATCTGTAGCTCTCTAGAGAGAGTAAAGCTTGAAATATAAATCTGAGAGTCATCAAAGTATACTGTAGATAATATTCAATGTCAGGGGACTTGAGATTAGCTGCGGTTGGAATGCAGACAGAACAGAAACAGTTTAAAGACTGAGCCCAAGGACACACCAACATTTAGAAGATGGAGAAGAAGATTCTACAATAAGATTATAAAAGAGTGGTGAGTCAATTAGGAGTAGATCAAAACACATGTGATGATGCTGAAACCAATAGAAATATGTATTCTCCCAAGATTATTAATAACCTATGATTCTAGGGAATTTAACAAAAATAATCTTTTAATATTATTTATTAAACTAGAAATCTGAAAATTTATGTTAAATATAAGCATAATAGTATTAATATCTCTTAACTAGTAAATAGTCAAGCCCTTGGATATAAAGTGTATATCTGAGGTTGTAATAAGAGGGTAATTCTAGGGTTGAAGAACAAGGTGGAAGAAATATCATTTAAACATGTTATACTAAATATTTATCATGCTTCTATTTGACTGAGTCTCACATAGTCTCATAAACCAGATTCAAATATGAAGTGATGAACATAAGCAAAATACAGAGATCCATGCTGATGTTACGTGAAAGATTTCTCATTACTTAAAATTTACCTTGCTCTTGAATGTGTATGACTTCAGAGTCTCAATAAATACTTGTTGATGTTCTTTTATTCTCTTTGCTTCTTTCCACAGGTGGGGAAGTCCCATACACAACTCTGGCTACCCGAATGATGATGGGGGCTTGGTGGCTATTTGCTTTGATTGTCATCTCATCTTACACAGCAAACCTTGCTGCTTTCCTCACTATCACCCGCATTGAAAGCTCCATCCAGTAAGTAGACAAAGATTCCGCTTGATACAAAGCATGAGAAATGACAGGCGTGGCCAAAGCTATGTGATGTCTGTTAATAAATTTACAACTTCCTTTTGAGTAAAGGCTTAATTTTGTGATGTGCAGACATCACAACATAGTCCAACTCCTGAAAGTACAGTTTTGGTAGAGCATTCTTTATACAATAGAATTCTGGGTATAATTTGGACATTGCTTCCCACATTCTCCTGGAAGGATAACACATATTCAGAATTTTAACCTCTGTAAAATATGACTGTGGGCAATATTATTAAAAAGAAGGAAAAGGATACATACTAAAATATATATATTTCAAGGTTGAGATGCTCAGTCTTTGCTTTGAGTCTGTCCCATTATGCACTGTCTGAGTAAATAGGTAGACACTGGATGATTGATAGATAGATGATAGGTAGGGAGAGGGAGAGAGAGAGAGAGAATGAGAATAGCTATCAAGAGGTAAAACTACATTCTGTCTCTTCATTGCCTTATAGCTAACGTGAGTATTATTGCTGCTGTTTTTCCAGCTGCAGTGGTGGTAAATTGTCATTAACTATAGTGTACTTTTGAATCCTGAAAGCTACCTAAGTCAGTGCTTCATTTCACAAATGACTTTCCCATGAGCCCTGAGACTCCAAAGGCCTTTGATTTACCATGGCCAATTTTTCTTTATGTGGTTTCATGCCATAAGGTCAGCTCAGTGCCACAGTACAGCTTCTGCCTTATTAGAACGTAGTGTTCTGTATATTGTTGTAAGAAAAAATTTTCTGAAAATTTTATTAATCCAAAATCAAGGTAGTTTGAACTTTCGTAAAGTTAAAAAACATTTATTTCTCAACAAAGTTGACAGTTCAAGATTAGAATAATTAACTTTGTCAAGGAATTAATTAGGGATTTACTTCATCCTTAAGAGAAAACATGAATTCTTCTTGCCTTTAAAATAGTATGTAAATGAATTCCATTAGTAGTTGCAAAATTATTATAGCACAATACTAAAAATAAAATCAAGAATTAATGATCTAAAAAGAAATAGGGTATTTTCTTCAACTGCTTGTGTATATAAATTGAAACCCCAAAATTCAGCTACTAATAGTCAATTATTTCATCCATTTATGAAAATGATGTTCCCAACTTCTCTCATCAAATCATAGTCTTCAAGTTGTTTTCCCAGTTATTTCTTTGGTGCAGAACCTTCGTATCCTTTTAACTTACTACCCTTGTAGCCAGTTCTACGTGTGGCATAAGTTTTAAGTGATCCAGAGTGAAGCTCATGGAAAATTTAAACTGATAACCCCATCAGAGTCTTATTTTAAGCAATAATGAAAATGATTACAACGTCCCAGCCCAAGAAATCAATGAATTAGTAAAATTGTGCAAATAACAATTAACATTTATTGAGCACTCACAAGATGCCAAACTTTGTACTAGATGTTTGACATGCATTGGCTCATTTAATACTTACAACCATCTTCTGGAATGCATACTACTTATTAATAACCCATTTTACAACTGAAGTTGAAAAAATAAGTAACTTGCTTCAAATCATGCAGCTAATAAGTGATTGATTAAAGACCAGACCTTAAATCTGTCTCATTCCTGAATCTATGTTCTAACTATGCCACACTAGTCCCCATTCCACACCCTTGTACATTTGTATGGCCAGTTGCTTTTTAGGGAACTTTATAAAGGATGTCATAGCCTTATTCATTGCTAAGTATAGTGATGTAAAGGATGACATTATTCAAATCCTCAATTTGTCTGAGGAAATAAAGTATCAAAAGTTAGGAGATTTTTGTGTTGGGTCGATTCTGTAGGCATATATCCCAACATGAGCTAATTAGATCTGTAATTGATACCTGCCATTCAGGGTAAGATTGCTTGCCAGACCAGTCAATGGAAATCACATTAAGAGAAATAGTTTTAAAAAATTAAAATGGAGTATTTTAATCTCACTAATATACTTCTTGTCAACTTTGTTTAACATGTTATATTTTAAGAGTACTTAAAGTACATAGGTTTTTACTATGTAGCTCAAAAGTGACTTTGAAACATTTTAAATTAAATGAATGAAGAACATTTTAAATAACTGATTTTATGCAACATATGACAACAATAATCATAAATAATAAAAATTATGGATATTCACTGAGAATTTATTATGAATTTATTAAGTGTATATATATATATATATATATATATATATATATATATATATAATCTCCCTTTTAGTACTCAAAATTACCCTAATAATACAGCTACTACTATTATTCCTACTTTGTAGATCAAGAAACAGAAATTTGGAAGTTAAATGCTCACTAGCACACAGTGAATAGTGTCAGAGCTGGAAATCTAACCTACATCAATCCAATACCAATTCATGACTTTACCTACTGAATTTTTTCTTTACCTTACAATTTGTTTCTTGCTGGTTCTTAAAATTTGTTTGCTTGAACCTCTCTGTCACTGAGGTTGCAGGCCTCATGGTGTGTGTATATCTGAGCTATTTAGTCATTACAACTTTGCCAGCATTCGTTAGTATCTAGACTTTCATGCAACAGCAGTGGGAGCAAAAACCTCTATCAAATTTTTACACCCATAGGATTTTCTAAAGTAAAGTCTAATGGAAAAAGATCCTAATTGCACATGATGTTTCCCTCAGGTGTAGTTTCCCACAATCCAAAATAACTGAACATTTATTTTTTTAACAAATTATTTCTTTCTAATGCCAACTCATATTATTAAAAGTCAACATTTGGTATAATGAATCTCCCCTTCCTTCTAATCTTTTCACTAGTTTAATTATGAAAGGGGAAAATCAGAGCCAAATAAGTTAAAAGAGATCTGATTCTCTCCCCAAACTTAAAGATCGCTTCTAATTTCATGCTTCAGCTGTGTTGGTAAACAAAATTGTAATGTTTCTTGGAAACATTCAAAGTTCCATTTATAACTAATGTCAAACTTTCTTGGAAAATTCTAAGTCTAATTTTTCTTAGAAAAGCAAAAACTTTTTTCACAAAACCATCCACTGTCATGCTTCTTAGTCATTCACATTCATGAGATTTGCTCATCGTTAAATGAAGCCGTGCTCATCAGGGTACTTTTTCCCAGCCCAATTGCTGTTCCATTAACAAACATATACCATCCACATCTTTATTCCCAAAATTCAAAGTCACTTCTCCACACCAGGAGAGGCAGAGGTGGCTAGAGGAATGTCAGTGAGAGAGAGAGAGGAAAGCTACTTTTAAACAGGTGGTTGACCTGGTGCTTGATAGGAGAAATCCAATAGATTTATTCTTAGGAAGCTAAATACCTTTTATAAAATTTACCCCTTTTTCAAAATTAGATATTTATTGTCATCTAGCCTTCCAGTTGGCCCTTGCCATTAATAAAAATGTTGAAAGTGAATTTTCCCTGGAGAATATAACTCGCAAATTAATTTCATATCCCTCCAACGATGGGGCAGCCCAACATAACTATGTTCTGCTGCTGTATATGATGTAATATGACAGATTGCAACACAGTTGAGGATGGCTATTGATGTATACAGTTCAGTTTCTAAAAAGAAATTTATATGCAATTTCTATAAAACTCTAATGACATCTGGGCTTTTTCATTGTCACTAAAAGAGTAACAACAAGTACCTAAATTGTTTTCAAATACTTAAAAAATGGAACATACTTTTTTCTGTTGGTAACCAGGCTAAAAGTGGCAATGGTGAAATGGAGCATGTGAAGCTATTAAGGTATTTTCGAGTAAATACTGGGTAATAATATCATCAACATTAACTGTAATAGTCTTTATTGTGATGCAATTTTCAAAAACCTACTTATTTCACATATAAAAGTGAAAATAGCTATGGGGGAAATCATAGTTTTATGGTCATAGTCATTAATAACTTTAGAGCCAGATTGGTGTATGGTGATAAAACTTGAGGTCTTTCATTTCCTGGGGCTAAAAGTAAGCTTGGGTCTATTCAAAGGGATCCCAACATCGCACCATATTTTTATGTTTAATGCATTCATTTTTCATAACACGACGTTGCACTAAACAAGATATTGAGTTAATACAGCCAGTGAATCAAACTAATTTGGGATAAATTTCTTCCCAAGCATATGCAAAAAGAGATTCCTAAATATGCTACTCACTGGAGGAGACCATACCAATAACAGGATTCTTGTATTCATATTTGTCTACATTTAGAAAAAGAAAAAATTATTGGGCAACTGTTTTTCTCAGTTCCACACAGTGAGTATCACTGGCTTCGAAATTTGTCTGTCTCCCAGCCTAGGGAAACAGAGAATGGTAGCAGGTGCTCTCTAATGAAATGATTTATTCCTTTCCTTTGCCCCCATGGAACTATGTAACTATCTTTGGTACGTTACTATTACCAAGATCATTATAATCATGCTCTCGGAAATGGAGGTATTCCTAAGTATAAAAACTCCTAAATAAATATATTAGTTTCATTCAATTAGTTCAACTAATTATGTATCTATATACAGTTGACCCTTAAACAATATGGGGTTTAAGGGCACCAACTCCCACACAATCATAAATCCATGTATAGCTCTTTTTCTTTCAGTTTCATTGAGATATAATTGACATACAGTACTGTATAAATTTCAGGTGTATGACAAAATGATTTGACTTACATGCATCATGAGAGGATTACCACAGTAAATCCAGTGAACATTCATCATATCATAGACACAAAATAGAAGAAATAGAAAAATTATTTTTCCTTGTGATGAGAACTCTTAGGATTTATTCTTTTAACATTTTTCAGGTATAACATACAGCAGTGTTAATAATATTTATCATATTGTGAATTACATCCCTAGTACTTATTTACCTTATGACTAGAAGTTTGTACCTTTTGACTAACTTCATGCAATTCCCCCTCTCCCCGCACCCCACTCTGGTAACCACAAATCTGATCTCTTTTTCTCTGAGTCTCTTTCTTGGCTACTGTAAATGATGCTTCAGTGAACATAGGGGTGTGTAATCTTTTCAATTCAAAAGAACATAATCTTTTCAAATTAGTATTTTCACTTTATTTGGATAAATACCCAGGAGTGGAATTGGTGGATCGTATGCTAGTTCTGGTTTAAATTGTTTGAGGAACCTCCACAAGGTTTTCCATAGTGGCTGCACCAATGCACAGGGTTTCCTTCTCTCCACCTTCTCACCAACGCTTATTTGTTGCCTTTTTGATAATAGGCATTCTGACAGGTGTGGGGTGGTAGCCCATTGTGGTTTTGATTTGCATTTCCTGGTGATTAGTGGTGTTGAGCATCTTTTCATGTGCCTGTTGCCCATCTGTATGTTAAATGTCTGTAATTTATACAGACATTTGGAAAAAATGTCTATTCAGATCCTCTGACCATTTTTAATCTGGTTGTTTGTTTTTTTAATGTCAAGTTGTATGAGTTCTTTGTATATTTTGGATATTAACCCCTGATCGGGTATATCATTTGCAAATATCTTCCCCCATTCAGTAGGTGGCCTTTTCATTTTGTTGATAGTTTTCTTCACTGTGCAAAAGCTTTTTAGTTTGATGTAGTCCCATTTGTTTATTTTTGCTAATCCATGTATAACTTTTGAGTCTCCCAAAACTTTACTAATAATAGCCTACAGCTGACTTGAAACCTTACCAGCAACATAAACTGTTAATTAACATGTATTTTGTGTGTTATATGTATTATATACTTATTTTTACAATAAAATAAGCTAGACAAAAGAAAATATTACTAAAAAATCATAAGGAAAACTATTTATGGTACATATATGATTTTAATGAAAAAAAGTCCATGAATAAGTGGACCCTCACAGTTCAAACCCATGTTGTTCAAGGGTCAACTGTAGATATTTGAACACTGTGCTAGGCATTTAGTCTATAAAGGTATTTAGATATTATCCCTGAGTCACAATTTATTCGGGGAGATAACAATGTAGAATTCAATGACATAGGGCTATGATAAATTATTTATAAAATGCTGTATGAACACAGGGAAGGAGTGATTTAAGTCAATAACTTGGAGAGAAGAGGAGGAGAGAGGAAAAAAAACTATTAGGCATCACAGAGGTTCTCTGATGTATCATCGGAGAGTTTGATCTTAAAGGATAAATTTCAACATACTGAAGGAGTGGCTTATAGCAGAGGTATTAAACTCCTAGGAGAATATCTAGCAAAGGGTGGGTTATCAAAATGTGTTCATTTCCTTCATGGATTGAGATAGGTGATGTGAGGGTGACAGGAAGTGAAATAGAAAAGGAGGGTAGGACCACATCTTGAAGGGCATGATGAAGCTTGTTTCGGAATTTGGAGTTTTTCCTGGAGATAATGAAGAGTGACATCATTTAAGAAAGACAGCTTTATCTGTGGAGAGGAGGATGGGCCAGAGAGGAAAAATGGAGGAGCATATGGAAACTCATTGGAGGTGTCTAATGCACGTATATTTATGGCATTTAACAGTGTGTCTCTACTTGATATAAACCTGATCCACATATCTTCTTGTTTCATGGGCTCCTTATGTGGAAATATCTAAGGATTAAGGGTAATTTAAGAGAAATCTGGCTTGAGAAACTTTATATCTCTAGGCTAACATTTACATTTCTTGTGAATGTAGGAATATTGCCTCAGTTTATTTTTTTAAGATATTTAAAGAGAGGTTGTGGTTTACTACCTCTTAGTTAAATAGATAGGGACGAAGAGAGTTACTAATGTGGGGAAATTCTAGAAATCACTCTGGTTAGGCTACTTTTCAGATGCAATTTTGCCAAAAATTTGCATCTCCAGGTTTGCTATTCCTGGACCCCATCCTGCCTATTAATTACTTTTAGCCTTGAGCCATCAGCCATTTTTATTCCATTTTAATACATTTTCTTCTTATAAAAGTAACACAAGGCTATTTTGAGAAAATTAGAAAGTAGAGTAAAATTTTGAAAGACAAATCATTAATAATCCATAATTTGTCATAAAGCAGTAAGTTCTGTTAATATTTAAGCAAACTTTCTTTTAACTGTTTATTTTGAAGCAATTATATAGACACCGGAAATTGCAAAGTCAGTGCAATTATAGCACAGAGATATCCCATATACCCTTCACCAAGTTTCCCCCAATGGTTACATCTTCAGTAATTACAGTACAGTATCAAAATCAGGAAATTGACATGGGTACTAGGTATACATATAGCACTGTGCCATTATATCACAACTTTAGAATCTCTAACCACCACTGCAATACAGAACTACTCCATCATTACAAAAATCTCCCGCATTCTACCCCTATATAGTTACACTCACACCTTCTTCCCCACCATTCCCAGCTCTTGGTAACCACTAATGTTCTCCACTCGTTCTAAGAGTGTTATATAAGTTGAATCGTACAATATGTGGCCTTTTGAAATCAGCTTTTTATTCACTCAGCAAAATGCCCTTGAGGTCCATCCAAGTTGTTGCATGCATCAGTAGTTTATTGTTTTTGATTGCTGAGTGGTATTTACCTATTGAATAGCATTTTTGTTGTTTCCAGTTTTTAGCTATTACAAATAAAACTGCTAGAACATTTATGCTCAGGCTTTTGCGTGGATGTTTTCATTTCTCTGGCATAAAAGCCCAGGAGTGTGATTGTTAGATAGTGAGGTAGGTGTGTGATTAGTTTTTAAGAAACTGGAAAACTATTTTCCAAAGTGCCTGCACCATTTTACATCTCCACCAGCAACATATTGGGGATCCAGTTTCTCTGCATCCTTGCCAGCATTTGGTGCTGTCACTTTTTAAAATTTTAGCCCTTCTGATAGGAATGTAGTAATATCTTACTGTCATCTTAATTTGCATTTCCCTAGTGACTAGTGATGTTAAACATTTTTTCATGTGTTTTTTGTCATCCTTATATCCTCTTACATGAAAGGTCCCTTTATGTCTTTGTCCATTTTCTACTTAGACTGTTTGCTTTTTTACCGTTGAGAGTTCTTTACATATTCTAGATACAAGTTCTTTGTCAGACATGTGGTTGGCAAATATTTTCTCTTAGTCTATTGCTTAGTCTATTGGTTTTTTTTTTTTTCATCCTCTTTGCAAGGTCTCACATAGAACAAACGTTTTTAATTTTGATGAAGTCAAATTTACCTATTATTTTTTATGGATTGTACTTTTGACGTCGTGTCTAAGACTCTTCAAGGAACTCCTAGGTCCCCAAAATTTTCAACTGTTTTATGTTAAAACTTTTATAGTTTTACATTTCACATTTAAATCTATCATCCATTTTGAGTTAAGTTTTGTACTAGGTGTAAAGTTTAGGTTGAGGTTCATTTTTTGCCTATGGATATTCAAATGTCCAGGAGCGTTTTCTGAAAAAAAAAACACAAAAAACAAAAGAACAAACTATCTTTCCTTCATTCAATTGCTTGTGCACTTTGTAAAGAAAAATCAGTTTGCATACTGTGTGAGTCTATTTCTGGGTTCCCTATCCTGTCCCATTGATCTAGGTATCTGTCTCTCTGCCAATAACATAGATTTGATTACTGTAGCTTGAAATTGAGGATAGGGATTCTTCCCACTTACTCTTTTTTTTTTTTTCAGAATTATTTTAGCTATTCTACTTCCTTTGCCTTTCCATATAAATTTTAGAATAATCTTGTCTATATCTGCAAAAAAGTATTGCTAGAATTTTAATAGGAATTGCATTAAACCTGTATATCAATTTGAGGAGTATTCACATCTTTACTATGTTGAGTCTTCCAATTTATGAACGCAGTATATCTCTCTGCTTATTTAGATTTTTAATTTCTTCTATCAGCATTTTGTAATTTATAGCATATAAGTCTTATATATGGTAGAGTTATACCTAAGTATTTATTTTTATCCCAGTGATTATAAGTGGTATTGGATCTTTGAATTTGGCTTCCACATATTCATTGCTAGTATAAAAATACAGTTTATTATATGCTGATTTTATCTTGTGATCCTGATGTGAGTTCAGGTGTTCTAGGAGTTTCGGTAGATTCTTTGGGATTTTCTATGTAAACCTTCATGCCATTTACAAAACTGAGCAATTGTGTTTCTTTCTTTTTCACCTGTATGCCTTTTATTTCCTTTTGTTGCCTTTTCTGTGCTGACTAGAACTTCTGATACTACGTCAAATAAGAGTGGTAAGAGTGGACATCTCTATTTTGTTCTCTGTCTTGGGGAAGCATTCAGTCTTTCACTATTAGGTGTAAGGTTAGCTGTAGGGTTTTTGTAGGTATTCTTTGTCGAGTTGAAGAAATTCTTTTTTATCCCTATTTTCTATGTGTTTTTATCATGAATGGATGTTAGATTTGGTCAAATGCTTTTTTTCCCATCAATTGATATGCTCAGATGATTTTTTCTCCTTTAGCCTGTTTGGTGGATTACATTGTTTGATTAGTGAACTATTTTCAAAATGAGGTAGAGACTAACTCTATTTCCCCCTCCTATTTCTTCTCCACCTTTTTTCCTAAATCTTGCTTTTCTTCTTAATTTTCTTCTGTCTATTGATATGAGGCAATAAAAGAGCCTGACTTTCCCTGCCTGCAGCTCTACTTATTGTTCTCTTTTCTCTTATCTCAGCTGTTGCTTCCTTCTATCCATTATCTTCCCATTCAAGTTTACCCTCCAGAGTGTAGAGTCCAGAGAGTTACCTTCTTACATCCTTAAAATTGGCTCTAAAGCCTCCATTAGTACCTCATTCTATCAAAATAAAGTTCAATTCCATCAGCAGAGCTTACTAAACCGTTCAAAAGCTGATCAGCTTCTTTTTTGCCTACTAGCACCAGTTAATTCATTCTCACAATTGTTCATGCTCCAGTCAAGCCAAACTTTTTTTTTCTTTTTTTTTTAACGTTTTTATTGGAGTATAATTGCTTTACAATGGTGTGTTAGTTTCTGCTTTATAACAAAGTTAATCAGTTATACATATACATATGTTCCCATATATCTTCCCTCTTGCATCTCCCTCCCTCCCACCCTCCCTATCCCACCCCTCTAGGTGGTCACAAAGCACCGAGCTGATCTCCCTGTGCTATGTGATGCTTCCCACTAGCTATCTATTTTACGTTTGGTAGTGTATATATGTCCATGCCACTCTCTCACTTTGTCACAGCTTACCCTTCCCCCCCGCCCATATCCTCAAGTCCATTCTCTAGTAGGTCTGTGTCTTTATTCCTGTCTTGCCCCTAGGTTCTTCATGACTTTTTTTTTTTTTTTCTTAGATTCCTTATATATGTGTTAGCATACAGTATTTGTTTTTCTCTTTCTGATTTACTTCACTGTATGACAGACTCTAGGTCCATCCACCTCACTACAGATAACTCAATTTCATTTCTTTTTATGGCTGAGTAATACACCATTGTATATATGTGCCACATCTTCTTTATCCATTCATCTGTTGATGGACACTTAGCTTGCTTCCATGTCCTGGCTATTGTAAATAGAGCTGCAATGAACATTTTGGTACATGACTCTTTTTGAATTATGGTTTTCTCAGGATACGTGCCCAATAGTGGGATTGCTGGGTCATATGGTAGTTCTATTTTTAGTTTTTTAAGGAACCTCCATACTGTTCTCCATAGTGGCTGTATCAATTTATAGTCCCACCAACAGTGCAAGAGTGTTCCCTTTTCTCCACACCCTCTCCAGCATTTATTGTTTCTAGATTTTTTGATGATGGCCATTCTGACTGGTGTGAGGTGTTACCACATTGTAGTTTTGATTTGCATTTCTCTAATGATTAGTGATGTTGAGCATCCTTTCATGTGTTTGTTGGCAATCTGTATATCTTCTTTGGAGAAATGTCTATTTAGGTCTTCTGCCCATTTTTGGATTGGGTTGTTTGTTTTTTGATATTGAGCTGCATGAGCTACTTGTAAATTTTGGAGATTAATCCTTTGTCAATTGCTTCATTTGCAAATATTTTCTCCCATTCTGAGGGTTGTCCTTTGGTCTTGTTTATGGTTTCCTTTGCTGTGCAAAAGCTTTTTAAGTTTCATTAGGTCCCATTTGTTTATTTTTGTTTTTATTTCCATTTCTCTAGGAGGTGGGTCAAAAAGGATCTTGCTGTGATTTATGTCATAGAGTGTTCTGCCTATGTTTTCCTCTAAGAGTTTGATAGTGTCTGACCTTACATTTAGGTCTTTAATCCATTTTGAGTTTATTTTTGTGTATGGTGTCAGGGAGTGTTCTAATTTCATACTTTTACATGTACCTGTCCAGTTTTCCAGGCACCACTTATTGAAGAGGCTGTCTTTTCTCCATTGTATATTCTTGCCTCCTTTATCAAAGATAAGGTGATCATATGTGCGTGGGTTTATCTCTGGACTTTCTGTCCTGTTCCATTGATCTATATTTCTGTTTTTGTGCCAGTACCATACTGTCTTGATTACTGTAGCTTTGTAATATAGTCTGAAGTCAGGGAGCCTGATTCCTCCAGCTCCATTTTTCATTCTCAAGATTGCTTTGGCTATTCGGGGTCTTTTGTGTTTCCATATAAATTGTGAAATTTTTTGTTCTAGTTCTGTGAAAAATGCCAGTGGTAGTTTGATAGGGATTGCATGGAATATGTAGATTGCTTTGGGTAGTAGAGTCATTTTCACAACATTGATTCTTCCAATCCAAGAACATGGTATATCTCTCAATCTATTTGTATCATCTTTAATTTCTTTCAGTGTCTTATAATTTTCTGCATACAGGTCTTTTGTCTCCTTAGGTAGGTTTTTTCCTAGATATTTTATTCTTTTTGTTGCAATGGTAAACGGGAGTGTTTTCTTAATTTCACTTTCAGATTTTCCATCATTAGTGTATAGGAATGCCAGAGATTTCTGTGCATTAATTTTGTATCCTGCTACTTTACCAAATTCATTGATTAGCTCTAGTAGTTTTCTGGTAGCATCTTTAAGATTCTCTATGTATTGTATCATGTCATCTGCAAACAGTGACAGCTTTACTTCTTTTCCAATTTGGATTCTTTTTATTTCTTTTTCTTCTCTGATTGCTGTGGCTAAAACTTCCAAAGCTATGTTGAATAATAGTGGTGTGAGTGGGCAACCTTGTCTTGTTCCTGATCTTAGTGGAAATGGTTTCAGTTTTTCACCATTGAGGACGATGTTGGTTGTGGGTTTGTCATATATGGCCTTTATTATGTTGAGGAAAGTTCCCTCTTTGCCTACTTTCTGCAGGGTTTTTATCATAAATGGGTGTTGAATTTTGTTGAAAGCTTTCTCTGCATCTATTGAGATGATCACATGGTTTTTCTCCTTCAATTTGTTAATAGGGTGTATCACATTGATTGATTTGCGTATATTGAAGAATCCTTGCATTCTTGGAATAAACCCCACTTGATCATGGTGTATGATCCTTTTAATGTGCTGTTGGATTCTGTTTGCTAGTATTTTGTTGAGGATTTTTGCATCTATGTTCATCAGTGATATTGGCCTGTAGTTTTCTTTCTTTGTGACATCTTTGTCTGGTTTTGGTATCAGGGTGATGGTGGCCACGTAGAATGAGTTTGGGAGTGTTTCTCCCTCAAGCCAAACTTTTGTAGGATATTTCATGCTTCTTTGGAGTTTCCATGCTGTTCCCACTTGCTGAAATGACCCTGAACTGCATTCTTCTCTTCTGGCATTTTCTGTTAGCTCAGGCACAATTAGTCATTACACATGTGTCTTCTCTTTGAGAGTGTATATTTTTCAAAGACAAGGACTATGTCATATTGATATTTGTTCCCCTAATCCTTCTCAGAGTGCCTGACACAGAATATTAATAAGAGCAGCTAACAATGAGTGCTTGCTATGTGACAGACACTTTCCTATTGCTTTGTGCAGATTTTCTCATTTAATCCTCATAACAGCCCTATGAGAGATATATTATTTTCATCTCCTTATTGAAGATGACAAAACTAAAAGCTCGGGTAGTAAACCCAGGCAGTTGGCACTAGAACCTCTGTCTTCACCAGTGGGTCATATCGTCTGCAATTAGCAAATACACTAAATCTTTACTGAATGAAATAAATAATATATTCGTGAATACATGAATGAATGAAAACCATCAGTATCATTATAAGTTTCTTTGAAAAATAAAGATTTTCAGAAAAGAATTAATGGCTGAATTATATTTAGCTAAGTCAATTCCAGATATTTCTAAGTTGCATGGTATCCTAGAAACAGACACCAGAGCCATGGATTCAAATAAATTTGCATTTAAAATCTCTCCCACTTAGTAGCAAATGATCTTGTCATTTTCCGTAATTATTTTAAGCCTTATTTTCCCTAAGAGTAAGAAGAGAATGGGTTCAACTTCATAACTTTTAGTATAAAGAATAAATGGGGGGAAAAAAGACATAAATAACAGAACAGTTCCTGGACACACCCTACCTAGGATTTGCTTCCATTTTTCTCCTTGCTCCCAGGAGCTCATGTAAAATTCCTTGAACTCTTCTTCCCTTCACTCTCATTTTTGTGGTACTGATAACTATTCTTTTTACCATTTTGCCCATAATTTCATACACTCAATTATTTCTTTTACCTGGTTCAACTAAACATCAAAGTTCCCTGTTGCTGCTGCTATTGTTTCTGACACAGCTACCACTGTCCTACTTCATGGTGTTGTCTTCTTGCCCTGCCCCTTAATCCTCCAAGCCCCTCAAAGGTAAAAAACTGTCTCTCAGCAAGCCTTATCTGATCTTAAGCCTAAATAAGGACTTAGGAGGGAGATGCAAGAGAGAAGAGATATGGGGATATATGTATATGTATAGCTGATTCACTTTGTTATAAAGCAGAAACTAACACACCATTGTAAAGCAATTATACTCCAATAAAGGTGTTAAAAAAAAAAAAATAAGGACTTAGCCAAATGATTCACTCTGTTGTCTCACTTTAGCTTAACTCTCATGAAGATTAAGTTGCTACTCTTAGTGACTAACACTAAACCCAGGTCAGGATATCTATTTGTCAGGCACGTTTTCTCTTTTAACTCATCTTTTTTTTTTTTTTTTTTTTTTTTTAACTCATCTTTAATGACCCCTCTTGTAACCTGTAGGTGTATACCACTTCCTCTGTGTAGTTTTCCACAAAGTTTTCATAACTGAATTTAGTGGCTCCCTTTTTTGCATACCTTGTTTACACTCTGAGCAACATCTAGCCTTGTACTGGAGTATTATTCTACTTGTTTTACCTTCCCAATTGCAATATATGTTCTCGAGGATGGTTTTATCACTTTGTATTAACACAGTGCCTTATGTAGTACCTTATTGAGTACACAGTTGGTTACAAGTAAATATTCATTGAATGAATGAACCAGAAAAGTATTTCTTAGAATCTGGCTTGAGACTATGAAACTCCATGACTTGTTTATAACCTCATAAGAAATCAGAAAGAAATATGAAAGCCATTTCTTTGTCCTTTTATTCCAGGACAAGACAGGGAGCCCAGAATGGTATGTTCTCTCAGTTTCCTTAGTGTCTCACCCACTTCAGTCTTTCAGTAGGAGGCTATTTCTTAGCTCTCAGCAGGGAATTGCACACTTTATTAGGAACAGCCAAAATCAAGGTGGCTGGAGTGAGCTGGGCCTGATTCATACTGCTTATTATGTTTTGGTTTAGTATAGAATTGTATAAACTTAGCTCCAGAGTACACAGGCATGGCAGACAGAGGAAGACATTCATCTCCTTACTCTATATTGTTCAGTGTCAAAATGGCTTACTTGTCAAAGCCCTTAAGTACTACAGTGATGGATGTTTTATAAACATATAGCCATCTAGATGTCATAGACAGGATTTTGTCTTTCTTTTTGGAAAACAAAAATTCTCAGAAGTATGCTGGTCTTTCAAAGCCACTCTTCAGTGAGGATTTAATTAAAAGTTGTCTCCAACTTTATTTGTGACTCCCAGGAACAGGGCTATTTTAGAATTGCTATAGACTCTGTTTACACTGAGCTCACCGAGATGAAAACTTTGCCAAACTAATAAGCTCCCACAACCCCTAAGATGATCTCCTTCTTCTGGACAAGCTGAATCATTCTAAACAAGTCAAATCCTCACTTTGTTCTCTCTCTCAGCCTAAGTCATCTAAGCCTAAAAACCTATTAAGTACTCAAGAATATAAATTCCTGTATCCTCTCTATTTCTTGTTATTTTCCTACCTTACCAGAAGTCAGCTGAATAAGTAACTTCTATCTACCACAAGCATGAGAATATGGTAAAACTCTTATACTTGGGAGCACTCTGCTTAGTCATTTTAGAGGAGCCAGTGCACATGGGGCAGGCTTTCGTGAAATTAATGTGGAAGAGTAAAGAAGATGTGGTACATGTATACAATGGAATATTACTCGGCCATAAAAAGGAATGAAATTGGGTCATTTGCAGAGACATGGATGGACCTAGAGACTGTCATACAGAGTGAAATAAGTCAGAAAGAGAAAAACAAATATCGTATATTAACACATATATGTGGAATCTAGAAAAATGGTACAGATGAAGCTATTTCCAGGCCAGGGATAGAGATGCAGACGTAGAGAACAGACATGTGGACACAGGGTGGTAAGGGGAGGGTGGGGACGAACTGGGAGATTAAAATTGACATAAATACACTACCATGTGTAAAATAAATAGCTAGTGGGAACCTGCTGCATAGCACAGGGAGCTCAGCTGGGTGCTCTGTGATGACCTAGATGGGTGGGATGGGGGGGAGGGAGGGAGGTCCAAGAAGAAGGGGATATATGTATACATATAGCTGATTCACTTCGTTGTACAGCAGAAACTAACACAACATTGTAAAGCAATTATACTGCAATAAAAAAATTAAAAATTTTTTTAAATTAAAATAAAATTTTAAAATGTAGAAGGGTAAGTGATGGACCTGAGTGACAGTGGAATATGCAGGCAGGGTTGTTCAGCAGAAAACTGCTGAACAGGACTGGAGACCTAGCTTTGAGTGTTCAAGTCTCTTTCCTGCTTCTGAATAATAAGGTAAGTTTTTAAACCACTTTGTACCTTAGTTTTCCGTCTTTGAAAATGTGATCCATTCCTTCTCCACAAGTATTTGTCCCACAGTTTGAATTAAGTTACTTTCAGTGTCTCTTCAACTATAAACTTCTATATCAACTACACAAATGAGGTATCTTATTAAACAAGGTCTAAGATAATGATAAAAATATATTCTCATAGATTACTCAATAAAAGAAACCCTAGACTGAAAGGCAGAACTGAAAGGAAACTCTTTTTCACCATTTTTCTCATTCTGTTTTTCTTGTCCCACCTTCCTTTCCCAGTGCAGCACACCATCCTGCCAGCCATCCTGGTGTGCTGACCTCCACCCTCCGCTAAACATCTGCTTGACCCCATTAGTTCTCTGATTCTCTTAGCTCCTCCACAAGCTCCTATCATCTGAAGATAGTCAATTTATTTTTAATGGCTTTCTCCTCCACCCCTACACACACACACACACACACACACACACACACACACACGCATGCACACACTCACTACACACACCCACACACCCCAACTACAGCCCCTATTTCTCCAACCCTCATCTTTTAGCATAAGGACAAGCTTGGAAATCACCACATGCCCCAGATCATGGCAAGTCTCCAAGAGGGCAAAGAACAAGATCTGCAGCCAGCTGGCTGGGCTGCTTTTTCAGATGACGATTGTCATTTTCTGAGAGGGATGCAGAACTCTCAACATTTGCTACTGAATGGAGGGTGGGGAGCACATTTAAAAAACAGTTCGGATATTTATAATGTGAGTGACTGTGAATAAGACCTGACTCTGAGCATTAGGACATGCCTTTTATATCTGCTTTTAGTTGACATTTCTCAAAAAAGATATATACCTAACTGGGAATAGAGGATAGTTTCTCTGGATGATCAAAAAAATCTTTTTCAGAGAAATCCAGAGACCTACTGTACTGCGAAGAAGGAAAATATCTTTTGTATTTGGGAAATTTTAACTTATCAATAGACACTTGGTCCCCTGCTCTGTATTATGAAACACGAGGATTTTTGTCTTAGTAAGAAAGTTTCATTAGAATCTTCACTGAAACAATGACCTTCCACCTTATTTTGACAGTAACATTTCACTGGGTCTTCAAATAGGCTATTAGATTAGCCCTACTGTTATTTCTGACAAATTCTTCCTCTCTAGTTATTTCTTTCCACTATGAATAATTTGATAATATGATTAATGTTTTGAGCTCCTTCAAAGACCTTATAGGGAAAAAAATTACAAATTACTATTGATTCCTTATTTGAATCCACACTGTATTTTATTTGGGTCATTGTTTTATGTAGTAATTTTGTGTATTATTGTATCACAGCTTGTTAGTGGCCCAGCTGTGAGGTACTGATCAATGGTTCAGTTTCAGCCTTGGAGGGTATATTGTATAAAGTTTTTTCCATAAGTCAGCACTGGCCCTGACTCTAATTAACATTTTCAGTGTTGATTTGAAGTATGGAATAGGGAGTAAGCTTATTAAATATGCAGATTACTTTATAATGAGTAGGGGTGATTATTGACTAGAACCACACTGTAAGAATTCATTAAGGACCTTGACAAATTAAACAAGGTGATTAGAAGTGAGATGAAGTTTAATAGGGACAAATATGTGATAATTCACTCAGAGATGGAAAGAACAAACTGTGTGTGTGTGTGTGTGTGTGTGTGTGTGTGTGTGTGTGTCTACAATAGTTTAAAATTGGGGGATGTAGGCAGTTTCAGAATGAATCATCTGTCAATTGTAAATTTGAAATGTATCATTGGTGTTTATAAAGAAAATGACCAAAGTCACCTAGCAGTGGAAAAGTTGTTCAGGACTTTTAAACTACTGTGATCTATTTATAAGGTCCATAACTTACGCAAAAATTGCAATAGAAGAGAAAAAAGATGGCTTAGTTAATTACAAAGTAAAAAAGGGAGTAATAGATCCTGCGAGTAAAAGTAAAGGGATTTAGTGTTTAACTCAGCAAAGAGAAGGCTGAAGGAAGAAAATGAAAAAGAAATGTTTTATTACATAAAGGAATAGTGTTCTAGAGGTGGTGAGTAGCTATTGTCCATGTGACTGGGAACAAAATGAGAGGATTATTTGAAATAGGGGGGTTTTAGGTTAGGCATGAGTAAGGACTGCCTGGTGTTAAGTTTTCTAAGTCATAAAAATGTCTTAGGAAGAAAAATAAAGTTAGTTTTGGAGGCTGCCTTATGTACCTTAAGGAATGTAATCAAATTATGTGATACCTCCAGGAACTCTTTCAACTCTCTGATGTTATGATTGTATTAGGATTCCTTCTTAACATCACTTAGAAATTTGTTGATCCTCAGGGAAATTCATGGGGATTACTCAAGTCCTTCCTGTATTTTCAAGGATATAGGAACATGAAAATCTACTATTCTACTATTGAAGTATATTGGATTATTTGAGGATATTGTCCTAACATTTTACAATTAGCTGACAATCGATAGTAAATGCAATGAAATGCTGGCCATACAAATTTAGGATAATTCCATATTTGTTCATATTGTCCTGTGTAAATAAATATTGCATCTTCATGATATGTAAGAAAGAAACTGCACAGGAAAATTGCAGAGCAATTGAATTCACAGAATATTCAGCCTTTTGCAATGGAGTTTTGCTTAATTAGTATATATATATGTGTGTGTGTGTGTGTGTGTGTGTGTGTATCATGAAAGACTACTTTATTTGACTAATAGGCCATTTAAAATAGAGAACAGGGTCATAAATGATAATTCTGTCAGCAGGTGGAAAAATATAATGTCTGCCACATATCAGGATGCACGACATGACGAAATTATTTCCTAGCTTATAATGTGGGTCAACAAGTCAGGCAAAACAATCAGATTTTCAGATGACTGTTTTCTCACATTTATTTAACATTGTCATTTTGGGGAGAGTTTAACCATCATCTTTATTAATTACTGCCTCACAGCAGCAAGAAGGACAGAGTGCTTCCTCCTTCCTCTGGGTTGTCTAAAATGACCTATCATATCCACAAGTCTGAATCGACTTCTAAAAAGTGTATGGGAACTGCAAGTCTCTCCAAGTGCAGGGGGATGTTCCCCCACCTAGTCCCTGACTACTCTTTGGGGGGAAATATTCCTAAATCTCTCAGGAAGGACTTGAAAGTCATCTCCTGGGATGTAATCCTCCATGCCTAGTAATCTAGTATGTAGGGACAGTGTTTGGAAGGGAGCAATGCCCTCTTATGAGTACCTCTACACACTTTTCCTAGACCAAGCACATTTGGAATTCTGAAGGATATTTAAATAGTTTTTTTAAAGAAGTTCAGAGCACAGACACCTGAAGCCATCTTTTATCTAATTTACTCTGGTGAACCGCATAAGGTTGGGTGTGAGGGTATGTGAAGGATGTAGGACAGAAGCGGGCGGAGGGACAGAACAGAGGGGCTGGAGAAGGAGACACCACTCAGGCCTTATTCGAGCATCCCACATG
Organism: Balaenoptera acutorostrata; assembly: GCF_949987535.1. NCBI lineage: Eukaryota > Metazoa > Chordata > Mammalia > Artiodactyla > Balaenopteridae > Balaenoptera > Balaenoptera acutorostrata. The sequence continues at coordinate 14,290,308 of NC_080068.1, forward strand.
GAGCCCTTCTCATCCGCTGACCCTCCTCTGTAAATCCCCAGTCCTCTTTGGTCCTCATATGGTTCCTCTAATAAAACACCCTCTCCAACCAGGGGGCCTCCCTTGGGAAACTCTCCCTGTCTCTGCAAGTAAAGGAATCCTAGCCCTCTGCCTTGCCTGATATTCTTCAAACTTGTTGGCCTCAGACTTCCAACTTCTGCTGTCTTGAAAAGGAAAAAACTTCTGGCACCATGAGAGAAAGAAAAACACAAATACATCCTCTCCACTAGAGATAGCTGTGTCTGGGTTCCTCCTGAATTACCTTGCCCCATAAATTATACTTTTTTAGGCTATACAATCTCATCTTCTATGAGAGAATTGTAGTTCCTCCACTAGTGTGACTTTGACCTTAATCTTTTTAAAATAAGAAACCTAGCATTATTGGGCTAAAGAATATCCAACTCTTTCCTGAGCCTGCTTTCATTAAATAGCGTTAGCCCTCATGCACTTAAAATAGTTCTCACTGAGCTCTTCAGTGTGGACTGAACCATCTGCAAACCAGATTTTCTTCTGACATCAGGGAGTGTTAAGAGTCCTGCTTACAGTACCATCTACCCTTGATACCCTTATGTTTCATCAGACTTCCTTTCCAAACTTGTGTCTGAGGAGTTGGGAAAGCTTCACTAAGCAGGAGGAGCTACTAGGATTCAGAATGTGGTTTCTCAAAGGACAAGTGGCCATTAGCTACATTGCAGTAGGGAGACAGGAAGCCTTTCCATATGCTTATCTGTTCTCCTATAAGTAGAGCATTCATATTCTTGAGACTTCTTCCTCTTTATGTAAATACTCAACCCTTGAAAGAAAAAAAATCCTAAATTTCAGCTTTCTATAATAACACTCAGTATTACCAAAGGTGACTATTCTCTCTTTGTTCTGGTGCTTATCTCTTCTTTAGCTACTAAAACCGTGAATTCTTTTACATTTTTTTAAATCATTTCAGTTAGCAGAGTTAGTTGAGCAATTTTCTTCACCACTTCAGTTTGCTTCTGATATTTTAATCAGAAATCACTCATCAAACCAACCACTAAATTGTCATCTCTGTTTCCACACTGCTGAATAAGTATCCCTCTCAGGAATAGACATTCCACCTTGTACTGGATCCTATGTTTACCAGAATATTGGACTATACCTCAGCTTTTCCAGATATTTTGTTTCAGTCCTATTTGTTTAATTTTTCTTTGTATTTGCCTTGCCTCTGAATTTATTTATGGCAAACTGTCTTGTTTGCAAACAATTCACTGGTGGTCCAATAAAGCTTTTGCAGCGGATTTTGATACAGGGAAATTTTCCAAAGCTCTCTTTCAAAAAGTTGTATTTTCTAAAAAAAAAAAAAAAAAAAAAAAAATTTTTTTTTTTTTCCTACAAAATACTGCTGGCCATGATTAATCACCCACAGAATGGCTGGTAATATATAGTAAAAATCCCATTTTTATGCAATGCTAGTTTACTTGGAATGCTGGTTTTCCAAGATGAAAGCATCTTTCTAATAAAGAAGTACAGCGAAAACAAATGAACCTCATTGATTGCTATTTTTCAGACCCTGGGCTAGGTTCTGAGTTTCAAGATAAATAAAATATATAAATAAATAACATTTAAAAAAAATTCGTGAGCATCAGTAACATGCGTTCTAATGAGGTAAACAAAGAAGTAAAATTTCGAACCACAATGCTAAGATGTGAACATATTTTAAGTATTAGAAGAGCACAGGAAAAGCAGCTGAGTTTGATCTGGAAGGGAAAAAATTCACCAGGGAAGACCAGGAACGATCTTAAACTGAGCAAACACCTGCCAAGCAAGGAATGATGAAATGGTCTGTTTGCCATATAATGTGAATATGAATGAAGCAAAAGGTTGTTTTTGAAAATGAAAAAAAAAAGTTTTTAGGCCAAATTTTTGAAAGATCTTGAATGCTACAGAGTTTGAACCATTTTCTAAGGGCGGTGAGGTATAAGGAAGTATTTAAATAAGTGAGGGATGGGATCGGATTTGAATATCAGAAAGAGCACGTTAGCTGTGGTATGGAGGATGCATTAGAGGTAGGTGGGAGTAGAGGTAGGGGAAAAGCTTAGAAATAATTTCTTAAGTAGAAATGATGAGGGTGTTGGCAATGGAAAGGCAAAGGTAGCGACAGATTCCCAAGATTTAGGAGGTAAAAATGTACAAAACTTGATGAGAGGTTAGATGGGGTGTGGGAGTTAAAGGCCACAGGTGAGGAAGAGCTTTAGCTGAGATGAATCTATTGGTGGGAAAAATCAAAAGATGGCAATTCTAGAAATCATAATAGAGGACAAAGTAACAGCAATAATAGTAATAAATTAATAACTGCAACTATCAGTAATTGAGCACTTAAAGAGTAAGTTCTAGGATAGGTGTCTTGTATCAAAATCTACTTCAAACTTCCAGATACCTTATTATAAAATGATTGTTTCCCCTATTTAACAGGGAAAGGAATTGCAGTTTGGAGAATTTTAATTTTTCCAAGGATTGAAACTCAAATCTTTACATCTTCAAAACCCATGTTTTTAGAAACAAAGAGGTTGCCCAGTGCACAGCTGTCGTCAGCACAGCTCAGTGGCAGGCCTGCCTTACCTGACCACCTCAGTACATTCTCCGGTCCTTTTTTCTGCTTCTTGGGTCTCTATAACACTAATGTTCACTCTGCTGGCCCTCTATTATGGCATGTCGTTGTTCTTTAAGTGTTAACTTTTGGAGTACCTTTTGTGCTTGGAAAACCTGCCTCTGTGCCCTGCCCACGACAGCTCTCAGCCACTGCAACCAATGAACTGCAGTGGGCACCAGGCAGGCTCTTTATGTGGTTGCTAATGGGCTCTTGGAGTTACAACAAAATGTGTCCTTTAGCAAATGCTGAAATTAGCATCCAGAGGAGGAAACTGGGGAGAGAGTGTGGGAGAAAAATCCTGAACTGAGTTGGAGGACACTTTTAATGTGCCCCTGCTTGTTTGTTTCTCTTTCATGGTCAGCCCCTTTGCCTGAAGCATCTAGCACCTATCCTGTCAACCATGTTCCATTTTTCTCCCCCTGAAGAAAAATCCTTCTGGTGTGATAACTTGAGTCCACGTGTTTCAATCCATTAAAAATGGGATTAGACGTAAAATTCCCCACAGCTAAAGCTGGCAGCTCACTCTTGTCATTTGTTGGTGAGCATTCCATACAACCAGACTCAAATATGAAAGAAAAAAAGAGAGAAAAAAAAAGGGAGAGAGAAAGAGAGGAAGGAAGGAAGGAAGGCAGGCAGAGAGAGAGAGAAACAGAGAAAGGGAGAGTAGATGGAAAAGAAAGGCCTATGAGAGTTATTTTACAGTTTATGTAGGTAAGAGCTATTCTCTTATTAAAGGAAAATAGGTAAAAATATGAGTGAAAGTTCACGGCAGAGGGTATAGGCATTAGATTTTTAACTAGTTGACAGCTTTAGAAATGTAAGTAGCAACACATTCATTATAATTTCATTAGCAAAGTCGTATAAATGTCCCAAAAAATTTGCTATGAAGAAAGTTACCATTTAGTATCATAGTCATACATTCTTGTACTTGGAAAGGAGATGAGACATTAATTCAACTCCAATTCATGAATCTCCTCGTTAACAATATAAGGAGTCATCCTGCCACACACACACACACACTCAAACACACACACACACACACACACACACACAAAAATCCATTAAAAATCATTAAAAGGACATTATAAGGTGAGGAATTATTATAATAATAATCTGTGTATAAAAACGATAGCTTGATTGAATACTGATATGACAGGATCACTAATCACTCTTTGAGGAGGACCCTGGTACCCTCTCCATTTATAGATGAGGAAAGTAAGGTTAAGAGGTACCTAACATTACACAGCTCACAAGTAACAGACCTGCTTGACTTAAAAAGCTAACCTACCCAATATCAAAGCTATTGCTATCAGATATAGCTAATATCAGACTATCACATGTATCAAAATTAATTTTCAATGCTTGAAGGGCTTTAAGTGTTTATTCTTCTCCTGGAAAGAGTTTGTAATCAGCCTAGATCCACCCAAATTCCTAAAATTTACTTCCACAGAAGTGTCCTAAATTACAGTTTCTCGGTATATGTAATGTTCAAGCAAATAGTTAAATACCACTTACCTATCAGACAGTATTGTTTAGTATCCATGGGTTGCTAGTCGTATAGGACACCAGTACAAGAAATAAAAGAATCTCAGTAAGATGTTGAGAAAATAAGACTGATTAGAGTGGAAAAGCATTTGCTTTCTTTTAGCATTCACCATGTGTAGCTGTGGACACTCATTTTTACTGTGTGCATGAGTCCGGGGGTGGGGTTGGAAGAGGAGGGCTCGGATGTAATAGATTCACAGAATGATCATTTGCTGAATTTTATGTGAGTGTATGTAGGTTTTGTGTGGTTAGGTAGAAAGATAGACTATATTAGTATGAGTATATTCACAGCTAACTTTTTCTAGAATGCTCTAGATTTTCCCATTTCTTCTGTGGCCTGGGTAAACATTGCCAATTGTTAGAAAAGAAATGTCAATATTTGCCAAGGTAAATTAATGTATGTATTAGGGACTTGTTGATTATTTTATAATTATTTTACATTTAAACCAATGATTGGCATGTCTAAATAATATCCACTCAGATGTTGACCTTAAGATATAATGTTCTTGAGGATTACCACTTGTGGAATAACCTACTTGATTTCTTTTAGGGCCTCATAATATAGGCCATAGCATTTCTTCAGATCTAAAATATTATGAGCGTGAAAATAACAAAATTGCTACTTATAATAGGTACTCCCTTTCTCTGCTGGGCTCCTAAAACAGCTTTCTTTTTTCCATAATAAGCTATTTGTGCTCACTTCATTTTGCTTTATTTTATTTTTGTCACCTTTGGTGGGCTATCTTGGTGTACTATAAAGGAACGACACTGAATCAGACAAGCTATAATTTTTATTGCAAGCAGATCTCATGGCAAATTTATAAGCTGAACTTGATATCAGAAATGAAGCTAGAGGGAACATACCTTTGCTCTAAGTTACAAAATGCTCTGCTATTCTGAATTTGAATTACATTGAAAATAAACTGTCTTTTTCTGACATCAAGAACTTCACACAGGCAACATTTTAAGATACTGCTTTAAAATTTTTGTGTGTACAAAACAGTTTTGCCAGCTAAAAACCTGTTTGTATTATAATTCTACATTCAAGTTCAAAGCTAATATTTAAGGTGATACTATGGCATGGAAACTTGGTTATATTAAAGATCCCAACACATGATTTCAATTTTCTTTTCACGGAAAGCTAAGAAGGAGTATTAATTTATTTAGCAGTATTTTACTAGTATGACTATTTAAGCAAACCGGTTATATACTTAGATATAGGCATAAACATTTTTCACCCCTACACTATGATCTCACCAAGTGGAAACCTTCTGAAAGTTATAATCAAGATTGATTGCCAGGACTACTAGGCAGCAAGGAGCCAATCCTATCCTGGGAGGGTTTCTGATGAATCGTAACATGACCTTCTCTAGCCATACACCTTTAGGTTCTAGAAAGTGCAAGCTCTGTACATCTACCTAACCTTGCCCTTGTATTTACAGATATTGAGTGAATGAGGCATGCTATCATAACCTGTATTGATAAGTTTCATTTCTTCCCCCTGTGTAACCAGTTTAGATCATTGCTAAACAGTGGGAAATATGTTAAAATGTTAATGTTTTGAATATAGTTTTACTCCTACTACTGGAAACATTAGTAAATAAGAAGTAAATTGTTCGTTTGAAACAAAATTCTTATTGCTATACTAGTACCAAGATAATTATGGTATGTTCCTACCAAATGCCCTGTCACTCTGGTATTAGGTTGCACCTTAGCTACCTGTAGCTCACTTTTATTCCTGCTTCTGCCCTCATTATTTTTTTTAACTTATTTATTTATTTTTGTTTATTTATTTATTTTTGGCTGCGTTGGGTCTTTGTTGCTGCACGTGGGTTTTCTCTAGTTGCGGTGAGCGGGGGCTACTCTTCATTGCGGTGCGCAGGCTTCTCGTTGCGGTGGCTTCTCTTGTTGCGGAGCACGGGCTCTAGGCGCGCCGGCTTCAGCAGTTGTGGCTCGCGGGCTCTAGAGCAAAGGCTCAGTAGGTGTGGTGCACGGGCTTAGTTGCTCCGCGGCATGTGGGATCTTCTAGGACCAGGGATCGAACCCATGTCCCCTGCATTGGCAGGTGGATTCTTAACCACTGCCCGACCAAGGAAGCCCCCCTCACTATTTATTTACGCTTTTGCTTTAGCTTTTACAAATGGTAGAATTAGCTCAGTAGTTGTAGGATATTCCAGAAAATTCTTCCCTTCAAATAGCAATTTTTAAATGCATCATTTTATGCAGCAGAAGTGTAGAGCAAAAAGGAATTACCATGATCTCACTCTTTTCCATAGAGTACATGATACACACCGACAACATAAAACTCAATAAAATGCAGATTAAATTTTGCTGAAAGATATCATTAGAAATTGTCACAAATATTCCTCTAACAAACACGACCCATAACGTATTTTTTGCCACACAGTTTTGCACATGATGGAAACGGTGACCTGCAAGAGTATTCCCAATACTCTTGCCCAATGTTAGTGTTAGTTGCAAAGACCCCCAGGAAATCATTAGCAAACGCCATCTAGAGACAGACCAAAAGGTCAGAGGTAAACGTAACATGACATTCATGGCCCGTGATTGTGGAGGGCTGTGGGTATTTGTTCTTGTTCAATATATACTATAGTGCTTCAAGGCATCTGCTCCCATTCTCAGAGGTTAGTGAGTTTGAAGCACGCCAGCATCTAATTTTGAACAGTATTCCAAAGACACATATTTGTTCTTAAATGTCAGTCATTAGGGTTGGACACCTACACAAATTCAATGAGTTCCAGTGAAGTGGCAATTGGTTCTCCAAGTTAGAAAATATAGAGTGGCTCAGAAACTCAAATATAAGGAAATCGACCATCAATTTAGAGACGAATAACCTGGGACAAGTAGATACAATCTGTAACTCAAAGATTGATTTGGAAATCCTGGAGCATTATTCTGTAAAAGAGAAAGCTGAAAACATATTCAGCTATCCAAAAGCATGAAATTTATTCTATTTGAATACAAATAGAAATCTCTCTCTCTCTCTCTCTGTCTCTCACACACACACGCGCGTGCACACACACACACACACACACTCACACACACTCACACACAGCCACTTAAAGCAAATCTAGCAAAATAAATACAGAGAAGAGTCAGCATCTTGCAGTAGAAATAACATGGTTTTGGGAGCCGGTCAGATCTACATTTGAATTCTATCTCTATCCCTCACTGTGCCACACTGAGCTAGTCCTTTATTCCCTCTACTTAAGTTTTCTTACCTGTAAAATGGGTGAAATAGTTCTGAGCATGAGGCATTGCTGTAAGGATACTGTGTGCCAACTGCCTAGCATGTATGTAGTAGACACTCAGTAAGTAATGACTATTACAAATACTAACTTTTAAGTATACATCTACTTAAACATGTTGTTTATACAAAACGTAATTATTTTATAAAAATATTTAAGCCTTGCCACCTAAAAGAACATAGGCTTAAGGCTTGTAACATATTGACATTTTTAAAAAACTAAATGATTATATGACTGTCTAGCAATGTAATTTAATTTGTCTTTGATGGAATTGCTAGATTTTTTTTCTCAGTGAAAACAAAAATAGCATTGCCCTATCACTAGCAATGTCCACCTTTCCTTCAGTAATGATTTTTGTCTTCTCATGATCTATGTAAGCGTCATACACTCTTAAAGCAATTCTCCTTACATATTACATCTTAATGTTAAGAAACAACAAAATAAGAAAAGCAACTTGGCATTTGTATTTACATATATTACTTTTTGCTTCTTTTAACTTTATTTCCACTTGAAAATATTCAGTACTCTTTCTTGTGTCTCCCTGCTCTCCCAACAATCAAGGTCTCTCCAGGACCTTTCCAAGCAAACAGATATCCCTTATGGTACAGTCCTGGACTCGGCGGTGTACGAACACGTTCGCATGAAGGGAATGAATCCTTTTGAGAGGGACAGCATGTATTCCCAAATGTGGCGGATGATCAACCGAAGCAATGGATCAGAGAATAACGTTCTGGAATCCCAAGCAGGCATTCAAAAGGTACCGGCCATAGTTCTTCATTCATAGTCTACCGTTCTGTCCCCCATATTGGAATTGCTAAACTGAGTTTGGTTTACTTCCTTTTTTAAATTTTAACTTTGACATAGAGTTCTCAGTTAAATTATACCTTTTATTGATTTAAGAAGATTTTGAGGTAACTCGCTGTACCAGTAGAGGGAATTGACAGATTTCTGTGGTGTGTCTAAAGGATCCTTTTCCAATGGGATTCCAAAGCTAGAAAACATGAGCTGGTATTTTGTTCAGAACAGGGTCAGGGACATATACACATGAAGACTTGAAAAGATTTTGACAAATCCCATTCCAAATATCATTCAGGTTATCCAGTTGTTTCAAATGATGCAGGGTATTTTCTACACTGCATTTGTTTTTCGATGAAAAGTTTATGTTATGATTATGTGAAGCTCTCTGTGAGTAAAAGTTAATCTTCTCCACAAATAAGGCTTCTACAAAAGTCTGTTTCTGTTTCCAAAGGTGAAAATATTTATTTGTATCTTATTTTTATAACACCATCATTTAGAATTATTTAAAAAAAAAAAAAACTTAGAAAGCAGTCCTTTGTGTAAAAAACATGAAGCTAGTTTTTATTCTGGGCCGTGGTTTATAAACATCTACACAGAAGTAATTCTTTCTTCCTCAGGCCCCATCAGCCTCCATGAGAGAACTGAATGATTTTTGCTTAAAATTTTCCCAGTGGCTATTACAGTGAAAAATCATAAGGGTTGACATTCAATAAGTAATTATGGGATGACTGAATGAATGAATGAATGTCTAATAACAGCATCAATGATGGTATATACTTTTTTTTCTGTAACCTTTCACAGCAGAATAATTTGGACTCCAAGTCTGAGTTCCCTGTTCAAAAGGCAAACTCAATAATACCATGTTGGAGAATGTTGTGATGACTATAAAAGTTATTCTGCCACAGGATCTAGCACTATTCTGTGCCTTTTCATATGTTTTCCTTTATCTGCTGTTGCTATTGCAATGGTTCCTAGCATCACCCTGGTAATTTTTTCAGTCACTACACTGATATCATTATTTAAAAACTGATAATGGTGACATAAACCTCTTCGCAAGTACTAATGATGCTTTTAAATAAGAGAATGTCCTTGAAATGTTATCAATGGCCTCTAACTCCTTCATCCTCATTATATTAATTCCAGTTTCCCAGGGCCCAGGTATTGATCCTCTTGTCTTTGTCCAGAGGCCCATTGGCTTTTAGAAATTAAACACAGTACCCTCCAATTACTGGGGGCACGGAGTGGGGGGCAGATGAGATTGGGCAGGTGAATGGACCTATACTATATGTTGTCTGGGGGAGAAGGGAGGATAGATTTTAGGATTTACTAGGTACTCATTGTATGTGAATGAATTTAAGCCTCAGAATAATGGTTTTGGGAAGAGTTATTTTCCTTCATATTGTCTACTGTTAAAAACAATTTTGCTTTCTTGCGTATAAGTATAAATTGAAGTTCACAATTTGTATTTCTATCCATTTTAGATCCAAAGCTCCTCACACTTTACAACTTTTTTCTATACCATAACATTCCAGAGAAAATTCATTTTCTTTTCTCCAGACATACAGATTCAGAATAAAAATAACTTTTAAACGTACATATTCACCAATTCATTATTTATTCATTCATTCATCCAATATTTGCTAAGTAACAATTATGTACCAGGCACTGAGGTAGGAACTGGAGGTAAACTCAACCACAGAGGAATGACCACTGGATTCATGAAATACAGGGTCTGGTGGGAGAGAGAGAAAAGGAAACTAAAATACATGATCAAACAAAATGACTTAAATTGTGACAAATGCTATCAAAAAGACAAATAGGGTGCTATTGTAGAAATTAAGAAGGAAATCTATTTGAGAAACAGTGATCAGGTAAGTTCCCAGAGGACATAAGATATTATCTATGATCTGCCTGATGAAGAGCTGATCATGTAGAAGAGAGGGTGACAAAGCATCCAGGCAATGCTTAGTATAAGCTAAGCTCTGAAGGTCCATTCAAGAAACCAATTTAAAATCAACATGAACTGGAGACTATTGAATGAGAAAATGTGGAATAAGGTTAGTATGCAGGGGGTAGATCAAGTAGGACCTTGCCCATTATTAAGAACTCGGAGTTTATTTGAATGGCAAAAAATGCTACTGAAATAGGGAAATGTCATGATTCATTTTTATCTGTCAAGGTCACCGTAACTGATATATGGGAATTGGGTAAGAGTATGCAAAGAATAGAAATAGTGAGACCATAAGAAACTTGTAACTTTCTGAAGTAGCCAGTCAAGTAAATAAGACCTCGTTTTATTTTTTATTCCCATGTTCTTACACACACACACACACACACACACACACACACCATTACCCTTCATTCTTTATATTAATACAAACTGGTAACACTTCCTACATCCTGGTATTTTCAATATAATATATAAATCATAGAGACATAGGACATCAGTTGCTACATAGAAGCTTTAAGCCGTCATGTATGTAAGATATACATATATATCTTCTAAGGTCTTCAGTGTTCTTTAAGAAAACCTCTTTTAAGTATGTACATACAGTTTCCTACATTTTCTGGGGAGTTTTTTTTTTAATTATTATTTATTTATTTATTTATTTATTTTTGGCTGTGTTGGGTCTTCGTTTCTGTGCGAGGGCTTCCTCTAGTTGCAGCAAGCGGGGGCCACTCTTCATCGCGGTGCGCGGGCCTCTCACTATCGCGGCCTCTCTTGTTGTGGAGCACAGGCTCCAGACGCACAGGCTCAGTAGTTGTGGCTCACGGGCCCAGTTGCTCCGCGGCATGTGGGATCTTCCCAGACCAGGGCTCGAACCTGGGTCCCCTGCATTGGCAGGCAGACTCTCAACCACTGCGCCACCAGGGAAGCCCTGGGTTGTTTTTTTTTTTTTTTAATTTAAGTTATTTGACCATATGGAATTTAATTTGACACGTGTAAATGTAAAAATAAACTGTAAATATTCACACTGAGAAAATTCCTGAGATTCTATGAAATAAAATTGTTTTAGACTCAGCTACTGACAATCTTGCAGCATATGCTGGGAAATTTAGTCACTCTTTAGGCTTTCATGTTTCTTTTTATTTAAATATGTAGCCATTCCATCGCCTTTCAACTTGGGCTAGTGTTTCTTATGCTGTTGTTAAATGTCATACATTTTAAAAATAAAAAGCTATTATGAAGAGTAGAAAGAACTCTGGTTTTAGAAAAAACTATCTGGTTTTCTTTCTTGGTTCTTCCAGTTCTCAGCTGTATAACGTTGGGCAAATCACTTGGTTTCTCTAAGACTCACTCTACTCAGCTGTAGAATTATCACAGTGTGAGAATTAAAAGCCTGGGCTTTGTAGGCATACAAACTAGGTGTATATCCAGTTCATTTTTTTAAGTAAAATGTGTAAATGTGACTAGTTACTTAAAATCTCTGAGGCTCAGAATTTTTATCATCATGTTGAGAATTTCTACCTCTTATGTTTTTTGTCATTATTAAATATATATATGTAAAAGCATCAATAAATAGTTCGATTAGAATAATAAACTCTTAAGATGATCCTGAAGTTTACATGAAAGAATGTATGTGTGAGTGATTTGTTATTACAAAGCATTATTATTTGATATTTCCTAAGGTTAACCTAAAATTATGACATAATAAAAAAGATAATGCAATAGAAGTAAGAGAAGTAGAGAAGCAATTTCTATTCCCTGATAGTCTGCTGATAAAGAGGGCTTATGATTTTAAAACTGCAAGTCAAGTCCCCAAGTGTTTATTACACCCCATATACTCAGTTTTCAGATTTACTAGAGGAGTAGTGAAGAATGTTTTTATTAATTTATAATGGAAAATATCAAAGTGAAATTTGCTGATTGTATATATTTCTTTCAACCAATATCAGAGACAGCTGAACATTGATTAGACAGAGACTAGGTAGTTATAATAAAATGTATTTTGGTTCAGTTTTCAAGGTCTTAGCCAGCGTTTATTAAAACACAAAACCAACCAACCAACAAACAATAGCCTCTCACCTGCTAAAGCTCACTGGAGTTCATGAGATTGAGAACTACAAGACATGAAATGTGGCTGGTGGACTCTTCCTCAAGTAACCGGTCTTGCACACACATCTCACACAGCAGCTTCGTGTTCTCTGTCACTGATTTCTAATTTGTGCAGGCAGAAAAGACCTCAGAGGTCTTCTAGGTCAATATTCCGCAAAAGACCAAACTTCTACCTTTGACAGGAATTCATATATATAGTAACTCCCTTCCAGCAAAGACTGCATCACTGTGAAAACAATCCTCCCAATCTAGGTGTAACTTTGAATAGATCCCATTAATGCCTCAGGTTGTGCTTGTTTCTAATCGTGCTACCAGTCTCATTAAGTTTCTCTTACTTGAAGGTAGATCCTGGTCGCTTCTAACATCTTTGCTCTGCTCATACCAAAGAAACCTGTATAAATGAGGATTAGGTAAATGAGTTCTGATCTGCTCTTCTTGGGAGACATTTTGCCTGTACCACTCTAGCCTAATTAAACTAGAAGAAATGTTTCTGCCTTCCTCTTCCTAGTACGTTTTGCATAAGTAGGAAAAAATGTGATTTGAAAAATATAACTGAGTTCTTTAATGAATTCATTCAACAATTATTTATTGATCAAAACACCCAGTGTTTTGATCACTGAAGTGAACATAAATGAAAAACAAAAATGCCTCATGGAGTTTACATTCTAGTGGAGGGGGCAGACAATAAACGAGATAAATATGCTGTATTTCAGCAGTGAGAAGAGTTAAGGAGAAAAACAGAGTTGGAGAGAAAAGAAGAGGGACATGGAAACAGAGATGGTCAGGCTTGTTAGATCAGGTGGCCAGGGAAAGCTTCACTAAGAAGCTTTGGAGAGAGAGAGAGGTGTATATCTGGGTGAAGTGTTTGCAGGCAGAGGGTCAGCTAGTGCAAAGGCCCTGAGGTGGGAACATGCCTGGATGGTCTAAGACTATGAAGGGGGCCAGGGTAGCTCTAGAAGTAAAGGGGGCTATCAGGAGTGCAGCAATGTCAGAGGGGTAGAGGGCCGGAGGGCAGGGAGGAAACATAGCACATACGGTCTTGTTACTCGCAGCTAGTCCTGTGAACCAGCAACTTCAGCATCGCCTGAGAGCTTGTTAGAAATGCAGACTCTTAGGCCCCACCTGTGCCCTTCTGGATGGGAATCTCCTTCTAACGAGATTCCCAGGTGATTCATATGCATGCTAAAGTCTGAGAAGTGCTCATACAGGGCCGTAGAGGGCATTCTAAGCGGGCTTTTACTCTGTGTGAGATATGAAACTCAGGAGTGTTTTGAACAGAGAGTACGTAACATGATCTAACTCATACTTTGGCAAATCGCATGGCTGCTGTATTGAGAAAAGCTGGAGGTGACAGTGCGGAAGCTGGAAACCAGTTAGGAGGCCACGATGGTGACTCGGCAACATTCCAAAACTACAGCAATGGAAAACCATCCCTGTTAAAACCCAAATACATCTTGGAAGACTATGGTTTTAAGTAGCTATTAGCATTAGCACATTAATGGAATTTGGTCTGTCAGATTATTTTGAGAGAGACTGGAACACAAGACAGGTAATTTTTAAGAATTGATAGAGAAACTTCTACATCACAGGTAAGCATCTGACCAGGAATAAAGGATCTCTGTGTAGCACTGAAATAGAAAAGTCCCTGGTTAATAAGAGGGCAGTGTCCATTTCCTGATAGCCTGTTATATCTCAGGGGGTGAATGACAAATTATTCTAAAACCTCAGCAATAAAGACTACTAGGGAAGAGAAGAAAGTCAGTATTGGTAGGATAACTCCTGTCCTAGCCGAAGGATCCCAGTGATAACTACATAATACTTCAGACTATATATTTCAAAGGGGATATAAACTCTGATGGATGCTATGGCAACAGGAAGTGGGTAGCAGTGCTGGCAGCAGCCATATTCAATCAGAAAGATAACATCAATCTGTAAGGTTGTCTGCTTAAGTCCCAGAGCACTATGGGGGAGGGGGACTTGACAAGGTACAGGTGGGGCGTCAAGGCTCCAGCCAAGCCACTGGGCTTCAGGGCCCAGCTTTAATCTTAGCTGGAAAACTGGAGTGTTGAAATGAATACCAAAACAAAAGGCTGATCATATCACATGGGCCAATATTAAGGATTTTAGAGGACTGGAGCAGAAAGAAAAATTCCAGACACTCTTCAATGGTGAAGTAAGCCTACCCAATTTGTTCACCTCTGGCTGAAAAACTGGGTGGATTGAACCTGTTGTTTTACTTACTCATTCAACACATATTCATTGAGCACCTATTATTTACCAGGAACTGTTCTAGGCACCTGGAGACACACCAAAATAAGCAAAGTCCCTGCCCAAATGGAGATTGTACTGTAGTGGAGAGAAAACAATAGACAAGCACATACATGTGTGCTATAAAGAAAAACTGGAAGACTGAGCATGAAAGGGAGCAGAGGCAAGAAGAGGGGTGTTGCCGTCACAGAGTGGGTGGTCTCAGAAGCCATCTGAGAAAGTGAAAGGGGATAGTTTATGAGCCATGAAAATAGTGGGGAGAAAAGGAGGATGGGAAGTACTTTAGCAGAAGGAACATTGCAAAATTCCCAAGGCAGAAGCTAGTTTGACGTGATGGAGAGGAATGTCAAAGAGACCCATGTGGCTGGAGCAGGGTGCAAGGGGGTGGGAGGAAACGGGGGTGGGAGGTCAGAGAAGTAAGAGATAAGATTGGAGTGGGAGTTAGGCAGGATGGAGTCTGTTAAAAATGTGGATGCTTGGATCCCACTAAAATTCCAATCATATCTTTTTTTAATTTTTATTTTATATTGGAGTGTAGTTGATTAACAATGTTGTGTTAGTTTCAGGTGTGCAGCAAAGTGACTCAGTTATACATATACATGTATCTATTCTTTTTCAAATTCTTTTCCCAATTAGGTTGTTAAAGAATATTTGAGCAGAGTTCCCTGTGCTTGCTATACAGAAGGTCCTTGTTGGTTTTCTGTTTTAAATACAGCAGCATGTACATGTCAATCCCAACTCCCAGTCTATTCCTAACCCCCACCCTTCCCTCCTGGTAACCATGAATTCGTTCTCTAAGTCTGTGTGAGTTTGTTCCTGTTTTGAAAGTAAGTTCAATTGTATATATTTTTTAGATTCCACATATAAGCTAGATCATATGATACTTGTCTTTCCCTGTCTGACTTAGTTCACTTAGTATGATAATCTCCAAGTCCATCCGTGTTGCTGCAAAATGGCATTATTTCATTCTTTTTAATGGCTAAGTAATATTCCACTGTATATATGTACCACATCTTCTTTATCCATTCATCTGTCGAATTGGTACAGCCGCTATGGAGAAGAGTATGGAGGTTCCTTAAGAAACTAAAAATACAGTTACCATATGATCCAGCAATTCCACTCCTGGGCATATATCCAGTGAAAAACATGGTTTGAAAGGATACATACACCCCAATGTTCATTGCAGTGCTGTTTACAATAGCCAAGACATGGAAACAACCTAAATGTCCAACCAATTGTATCTTTTTTTAAGCTATAATTGACATATAACATTATCTTAGATTCAGGTGTACAACATAATGATTCAGTGTTTGTATATATTGCAAAATGATCACCACAGTAAGTCTACTTCATATCCATCAACGTAGTTACAGATTTGGTTTTTTTGTGATGAAAATTTTTAAGGTTTATTCTCTCAGCAACTTTCAAATATGCAATACAGTATTATTAACTATGGTCACCATGCTGTATATTACATCCCTATGACTTACTTATTTTATAACTGGAAGTTTGTACCTTTTGACCCTTTTTACCCATTGTAATCTTAATTGGGGAATGGAAGGCATCTGAATATCTTAAATCATTTCAGGTGATACTTTTTTTTTAACATATTTATTGGAGTATAATTGGTTTACAATGGTGTGTTAGTTTCTGCTTTATAACAAAGTGAATCAGCTATACGTATACATATATCCCCATGTCCCCTCCCTCTTGCATCTCCCTCCCACCCTCCCTATCCCACCCCTCTAGGTGGTCACAAAGCACTGAGCTGATCTCCCTGTGCTATGTGGCTACTTCCCACTAGCTATCTATTTTACATTTGGTAGTGTATATAAGTCCATGCCACTCTCTCACTTTGTCCCAGCTTACCCTTCCCCCTCCCCATGTCCTCAAGTCCATTCTCTATGTCTGCATCTTTATTCCTGTCCTGCCCCTAAGTCTTTCAGAACCATTTTTTGTTTTTTTTTTTTAGATTCCATGTATGTGTGTTAGCATATGGTATTTGTTTTTCTCTTTCTGACTTACTTCACTCTGTATGACAGACACTAGGTCCATCCACCTCACTACAAATAACTCAATTTCGTTTCTTTTTATGGCTGAGTAATATTCCATTGTATACATGTGCCACATCTTCTTTATCCATTCATCTGTCTATGGACACTTAGGTTGCTTCCATGTCCTGGCTATTTTAAATAGAGCTGCAATGAACATTGTGGTACATGACTCTTTTTGAATTATGGTTTTCTCAGGGTATATGCCCAGTAGTGGGATTGCTGGGTCGTATGGTAGTTCTATTTTTAGTTTTTTAAGGAACCTCCATACTGTTCTCCATAGTGGCTGTATCAGTTTACATTCCCACCAACAATGCAAGAGAGTTCCCTTTTCTCCACACCCTTTCCAGCATTTATTGTTTGTAGATTTTTTGATGATGGCCATTCTGACTGGTGTGAGGTGACACCTCATTGTAGTTTTGATTTGCATTTCTCTAATGATTAGTGATGTTGAGCATCCTTTCATGTGTTTGTTGGCAATCTGTATATCTTCTTTGGAAAAATGTCTATTTAAGTCTTCTGCCCATTTTTAGATTGAGTTGTTTGTTTTTTTTTTGATATTGAGCTGCATGAGCTGCTTGTAAATTTTGGAGATTAATCCTTTGTCAGTTGCTTCATTTGCAAATATTTTCTCCCATTCTGAGGGTTGTCTTTTCATCTTGTTTATGGTTCCCTTTACTGTGCAAAAGCTTTTAAGTTTCATTAGGTCCCATTTATTCATTTTTGTTTTTATTTCCATTTCTCTAGGAGGTGGGTCAAAAAGGATCTTGCTGTGATTTATGTCACAGAGTGTTCTGCCTATATTTTCCTCTAAGTGTTTTATAGTATCTGGCCTTACATTTAGGTCTTTAATCCATTTTAAGTTTATTTTTGTGTGTGGTGTTAGGGAGTGTTCTAATTTCATTCTTTTACATGTAGCTGTCCAGTTTTCTCAGCACCACTTATTGAAGAGGCTGTCTTTTCTCCATTGTATATTCTTGCCTCCTTTATCAAAAATAAGGTGACCATATGTGTGTGGGTTTATCTCTGGGCTTTCTGTCCTGTTCTATTGATCTATATTTCTGTTTTTGTGACAGTGCCATACTGTCTTGATTACTGTAGCTTTGTAGTGTAGTCTGAAGTCAGGCAGCCTGATTCCTCCAGCTCCATTTTTCTTTCTCAAGATTGCTTTGGCTATTCAGGGTCTTTTGTGTTTCCATACAGATTGTGCCATTTTTTGTTCTATTTCAGGTGGTTCTGATTCAAAATAAAGGTTGAAAATCAGTGTTATAATATTTTGAAGCCATTTAAATGACTTTGGCTTTTACTCTGAGATAGGAAGTCAAGGAAGGGTTGAGGACAGAAGAGTGACATGATCTGATTTACTTTTTCAAGGTCCATTCTAGGTGCTGTATAGAAAATAGGCAAGGGCTAGAAGCAGGGAGACCAGTGTGGAGGACACTGTAATCATCCAAGTGAGAAATGATGGTGGGTAGACCAGAGTGGTTATGGTGGAAGTGGTGAGAAGTGGTTGAATCTGAATATATTGTGAAGGTAGCTCTGACAAGATTTTCTAAAAGATTGAATGTGGGGTATGAAAAAGAGGAGTTAAAGATGAGTCCAATGTCTTTGGCTTAAGTAAATGGAAGAATAAAGTTGCCATTTATTGAGACTGAGAAAACTATGGGAAGAGCAGATTTTAAAAGCCAAATGAAAAATTGCCTTTGGCATGATAGTTAATATGAAATGCTTCTTAATTATCCAGGCAAAGATGCCAAGAGAATTGCTGCAGATATGAGTTGGATGTTTAGGAGAAAGTTCTAGCTGGAGATAAATGTTTGGGGATGACTAGCATAGTGTTTGCCTTTTAAAGTCATAAGACTCCATGATATCACTACAGATGTGGGTGCATCTAGAGAAGACAGATTGCTAAACTAATCCCTGGGACAATTTGGTATTTAGAGGAGGGAGAGATAAAAAGGGTATAACAGAGTCAGGGAATGATCAGCCAGTGAGGCAGGAGAAAAACAAGAGTGTTTTTTTTTTTTTAGAAGCCAAGTGAAAAAAGTGTTTCAAGGAATCTCAAATGAACAACTGTCAAATGATGCTCATGGAGCAAGTATAATGAAGACTAAGAATTAATGATTTATTTGGTGACCAGTAGTCACTGGTGACCTTGACAAGAGCAGATCTGGTAGAGTGAAAGGAGAAGGAATTAAGATTAGATTGGAGAGAAAAAAAGAACAAGGAAGGAGGCAATGGAGATTATGAGAATAGGCACTTTTTAAAGTTTTCTTCAAAGGAAATGCTGAAGAATGGGAGGGGTTCCTTGAGTGGGATATGAAGTTCAGGGAAACTTTTTATGAAGGAGCATACACAATGTCTGTATACTGATGGGATGATATAGTAAGACGGGAAAACTCATCATGCAGGAGAGAGACAGGGAACTGCTGAGATCCAGTGCACAAGAGGAGGGTTTGGATTTAGGAACATAATCCATCCATAGTAAGAGGAGAGAGGGTAGAGCATATGTACATACATTCAGATAGGTTGGAAGATATGGTGGTAGGAGCACATGGGAGTTCATTTTTGACTGCTTGTATTTACTGAAAGAAATGGGAACCAAGGTTATCACCAAAATGTAAGAACACAGAGATTCTGGAGATTTAAAGAAAGAGAAAGTAAGAATGGTTGTCCTGGAGAATGGGAGGAACAGTAGACTAGTGAAATGTAATGGGACTCCCAGACAAGACTAAAGACCCCTTTGCAACAGTGTTCGTGACTGTAAATTGGGACCAATCAGCGTGATTGTGGGGGATTCTCTAGCCTCCCTATCTTCAGCTGCCTGAGCGTAAACATGGAGTCAAGAGAGCAGACTTCATCACAATTGGTGTTTGCCAGATAAGCATGGTAGAAGACAATGAGGTGGGAGAGTTAAGAGTATATGTAAAGAAATTATCTCTGTTATGAATCATGGAATCTGAGCTGTATAGGAAGAGAGTTATAACACAAGGAAATTGAGGCTACCAAAAGGGTGGCATGAGCAATGGACTTAGGTCTAGATGGGACTGAAGCATTGTTGGAGTCAGTGAGCCAGAAGGATGGGATTGGAAATAACATGAAGTTGGTTCTGAGATGACACATCTGAAATTGAGATGATGAGGAGAATTCTGGCATTGGAGATGATACGACATGAGAGTGGGTGGCCTGAGGTGGGAGAAAAGACACGATCTTTGGAGAAGAAGAAGCCAAGAGACTGAGAAGCCAAGTACTGGGAAAGAATGTCTATGTGAATAATCAAATCACCAAGAATAACCACAGAACTAGAATTTGAGGGTGACAGAGAAGCAAGTGATAAAATCTTCAAGCAAGTTTGGAGGAGTGACAGAATCAGCAGATGACTGCAGTAAGAATGAGTAGCAGGTAGTAGAGTCTGATAACATGAGCTTCAAAGCTAGAGGACTTTAGAGACAAGGGTCCAGAATTGGTTCAAGGGGCAAGGAGAACACCTACCCTGACCCAGCCACAGTGATATGACTGTTGTAGAAGAGAAAAATAGCCACCACTTGAGACGACCAAAGGCAATGTGGTATCCCCAGAGGAGAAGCAGGTTCTACTTAGCAAAAGAAAGTAAAAGGAAATTTAAAAAAAAACAGATTGAGGGTATAGGCAGGGTAACTGTATGTCCTGGTTTGGGACAACCTTGATTTTGCCAGGTGTCCCACTCTCAGGATTATTCCCATCAAAACAGTAAATTGTATGATCTCCCTAGATATAGGGATCATGGTGATGGTAGGGTTCCGTAGATCAGAGTGGAAGAGTCTGGACAGCTGGAGAGGAATGGGAAAATTGGTCAAAACAAGGCAGTGTGCAGAATCAAATCAATAAGTGATGAGGAGTGACCTGGAAGTCTTAGATTTTTCATGATGATGGACACTCAGAGATCTAGAAACAATATGGACTTTAGGCTCTAGACAGATTGGCTAGGTGGTGAATGGGAGATGAGAGGAGGGGTGAGCATGTTGCCAGGGTCACAGTGACAATGGCAGGGTGGAGGCCTGACAAAGAGCAGTCTTACCAGGGGCCGAAAGATGTGAGGGCATTACTTCCTACAGCCGAGGGACTCTGGGAGAGGTAGCATCTGACAAGCGAGAACCAAGTTCATAAAAGAAAAAGAAAGCTACGAGTAGGAAACAAATTTCAACTGCTACTTAGTTTTACATATAATAATTTTTAGTCTTATGTGCTTCAAACCCATGAACTACACTGGCCATATTCTCTTCTGGTTCTTCCATTCCCCTTCCTCTTCGAGCGCTATAGCATCATTCGGCATTGAGTAAAAATGCCAGAGTAGATGACAATTCATGAGCCAGCAGCAGAGAGAGGGTAAGAGCTAACTTGAGCTTCAGTAAGTGATGTAATATACTGACTAGGTGCATGACCTTAACACTGGGGTTAAGCCCTTATCATAGAAATGAATAATCAGACTGAATACAACTTGAGGGAAAAACAAGACAACATACTAAACAGCTTGGGTCTATGAAAATGCCAAGAATCCTGGGCTGTCATGCCATGGGGTTTAGAGGTAGCAGTGCATTTGCTACATTTGTCCTTTTGCCAAATGATTCAAATAAATATATGGTTCACTTTAGCACTTCACCCTGCAGCTGGGAGCTCAGATCCCACTGGCATATTTTCTGCTCTCCGGGAATCAGAGTTTTTAGGTCAGTGTCAGTTATCACACAGTGAAAGAAGAGAACCAGTGAAAGAATGGAAAAATACATAGAGATCATTTCCAGCAGCCCTGCCAGGGCATTTCTGATGCCTGGGATTGGGGTTTTTTTCTTAATTAGTATTATTTTTTAAAACTTATTTTTGTTTCCAATAGTCTTCATGGATGTTTGAAATCAATCAGTCTTGATTAGATCTTTTCTCAGAGAGGAAAGGAGAAACCTAAAACCATGTATTTCTTAGGCAATCCTAAGCATTTTAACTTGAGTTAGAATATATCAGGTCTTATAGCAATCAAAGCAAACTACTATAAATAAAGATTTTTTTTCTAGATGCCCAGAAAAAAAATATATGTATAATTCTACAAATTAAAGTAAAAATAATAAAGCGGTGTCATATATATAAAGATGATACTACTAACCCACCATTAACAGAGCATGTACTTTAAAAATTGCTTTTTTTATCTAGTGATTTAATCCATGATGAAAGCTAGACCTGCTCCAAGTCTTCTTTTAATTAGTTACATCTGATTCCAATTCATCTATTCATTCACTCATTCCTTTAATCTACAAACATTTATTCAGTGGCTAATAAGTACCAGAAACTACGTATCTTAGGTACGGAGGATGCAGAGATGGATTAGTTTAGTGAGGATGGGGCAGTAGAATGCAGATTAGCAGTTACCCCACAGAGAGATATACGAGGTATTATGAGGACACAGCAAAAGGGAACGTAGTGTAGCCTGGGGGATGAGGCTGGTTCAGATCACAAAGGCTTCCAAAAGGAGTAATGTCAAACTTAGAATAAGCAGGATGTAATTAAGTAAAGGAGAGAGAGGAATAAGTAGGATAGGGAGGAGACAGCTGGAACAAAAGCATGGAGGTGAGCAGAATAGTGTACGTGCAGAAAACAAAAAGCAATTACAGTTAGATATAAGGTGCTTGTATTAGGGTTTTCTAGAGAAATGGGACCAATAAGATAGACATAGATATAGATACAGATATATAGATATAGATATAAAGATATATCCCTATATATAATTATATCCTATATATAGTTTTATGTATAATGATAAATATCTATAGCCGTATATATTTTATATACATATATACATACATATATATGTGTGTGTATATACATACAGACACACATAAAATGAGATTTATTATAAGAAATTGGCTCATGAGATGACAGAGGCTGAGAAGTCCCAGGATCTGCTGTCTATAAGCTGGAGACCGAGGAAAGCCAATGATGTAAATTTCAGCCTGAGGCAAAGGCCTAAGAACCAGGAGTGCTGATGGTATAAATCCCAGACCATGGGCAGGAGCAGACTGATGTCTTGGCTGAAGCAGTCAGACCAAAAGAGAGAATTCAACCTTCCTCTACGTTATTGTTCTACTCTGGCCTTCAATAGATTAGGTAGTGCCCACCCACACTGGGGAGGACAGTCTACTTTACTTAGTCCACCAATTCTCAGACACACTCAGAAATAATGTTTCACCAGATATCTGGGCATTCTATGGCCCAGTCAACTTGACACAGAAAATTAACCAACACAGAGCTACAGTAAAGTGAAGGGAGGTGATAGGAGGCGCAGTCTGTGCTATGGAGCAAAGACATCCACTGGGCCGTATATCATCTGAACCTGCTAATTGGATGTTAATTGTATAGTTTTAGCTAAATGAGCAAGAAGGTGTGAAAAGCATTACTAAAAATATTTGCAAAGAAAGTTCTGGGTCGAAAAGAAGATACAGTCACCTTGGGCCTCAGTTTTCTTCCTTATCTTTAAAACGGTGAAAATGGAATGATGAGTTCTGAGGTTTCTTCTGGAGCGAATATTCAGTGAGTCTTTGGACCCTGATTTCAGACTGTTTAGAAGCCACATGAGAGAAGTGCGCCTCCCAGGAAATGGCAGAGGCCCCTAGTGGGAGCCTCGGCTGTCAGTCCTGATTTAACACATCCTTGTTCTCAAGCCAAAATATTCTACAGAAGAATTCCAACTTTATCATTCCCCAGGATGAAAACAAATGAATAGGTGCATCTTTGTTTCCTGGTGGTTCCGTTATGTTCAGAAACTTCTTTATCCAACAAATAGTTTAAATGGCCCTTTGCCTTGGTTTAGTTCTTACCCTCAAAGTTACTTCCCAAACTGGAATGTGCATATACATTTTAAAAATTTCTGTTGGAAACATGCCAAAAAGTAAAAATTATAATTCCGCCATAAATTTAAAATTACCCCATTCCACCCATCCAATTTTACCCTCAGTTAACCTTCATTAATAGCAGGCTGATCATCTTCGAGACTTTCTTCTGTACCTAGGCACACACATGCATGCAGTTTTTTATTTGGTTTCCATTTTGACTTTTTAAAAAATGAAATGTTCTCTTGCCTTTGTCTTTTTCAATTTCTGTCATAAACATCTTTCAGGTTAGCATATATATATTAGAACATATAATATATAATTTTAAAACCTTCAAAATATTCCATGAACTACTATCATTTATCAAATCATTGCCCTTGATAAACACTTTTAATGTTTTGTACATTTTCTCCCAAAAGCAGCTATGATGAACATTTATTTATATATCTGTATTTTTTTTTAAATAAATATAGTCATAAAAGTGGGATTCTGGGTTAGAGCATGTGCATTTACAAATTTAATTACCACTCTCAAAGTAGTCTCTAAAAATGTACCAATTTCTACAGAAGAGAGACCTATGTTTTCCCACTTTCTTGCCTGAGTTGCCAGAATTAAATTACATTACTCTTTTATTTTTTCATTTTTGCCAAAGTGATGAATGGAAACTAATTTATTTTTATTTTTGCTTTTCTGATTCATAAGGATGAACATTTTTTCAAATGTATATTAGCTTTTGTAAGTCATCTATATATTGCTAAGTTATTTCTTTTGTGCCTTTTTCTGTTGACTTAATTGTTCTTATCAATTTTATACCACTTTAAAAAATATTGATGATAGCACTTTGTCTTTTTTGTTACTCTGCCTTTAACCCTTCAGGCTTTTCTATTCCAATCCATGCTCGCATCTGCATTTACACTGTCAGTTAAGCAGATGTACTGGCAAGCAAACCCAATTTAGTTAGGTCTTAATATAAATCCACATGCCCAGTGTACACTTCATAAGACAGCGTTTCTTTTGCCAGACAGCACTTTCAAAGAGCAGCATTTACTTTTTGAAAAAATGGGAAAAGCTAAATGGTTTTCTAAATATGCTTCTGAGCTGTCCACTGTTTGCAATCTTTCTCTTTACCCCTAAGACTACTAATATTATATAAATAAGAATTTTATAAAACTTTGTTTCCTGGTGAAAGACATACTGAGAAGGCTCAAAATTTTTGAAATGTTTTTCTATGGACATTTTTAATTAAGATACTGGACGTTCATGCCTGTATATTTGTTTCCATTAAATTAAGCTGTAGACCTTAACACATACTTTGAATTTTTAGTTTTTTATGAAACCTGCCTTTCCTCAGTAGGAAATTAGGAGCCTATGTAAGCTTCATTTGCATTCTTGTGGGTCCCAGCCCCTAGGTGTCCTTTCATCTCCTCAAAGGGTCCTCTCCTCTCACTCTTAACTAATGTGTTCAGTGTTCCACTATGATTTTCTTCTTTTCAACTACTGAATTCGCTTCTCCTACTAAGGCATAAATGCCATGATTACTAGCTTATCCTTCTTGTTTTTATGCTTCTCAGATTAATTGTCATCTTGGGTACTAAAGCTTCTGATTACAAATTCCTCTTTTCTTATTAAATATCCATAACTCTATTATTTTCCTTATTTAAATCAATAATATTTTGCAAAATCCTTTAGGGCTCTGCCCTCTGGTACCAACTCAGCCTGGGAAATAGTAAAACAAAATTTCAATGCCTTGATAGTATTTTGGGGCAATAAATACAATACAACATAAAACCATACTTATGTTTGGTAGAAAATAACCTGTGTTTTCAATTTTCCCTTTATTTCTTCTATTACAAATAATATGAAATACTGGAATCCAAAAGTGAAAAATAGGTTTTAGAAAACATAAGCAAGGATAGATGATGTCATAAGGAATTGATTTGTGATATAATCTGAACACATCATAATAATAGTTTCCATATTTAACATTCAATATATACATTTGATTGAAATTTAAATTTTTATTTATTTATTTTAAGTTGTGGTAAAATACATGTAACATAAAATTTACCACCTTAATCATTTTAAGTATAGAGTTTAGTAGAATTAAATCACATTTTTCTACATGTGTCACCACCATCCATCCCTAGAACTGTTTTCATTTTGCAGAACTAAAATTCTGTAACCATTCAACAAATACTCCTCATTCCCCTCTTCCCCAAGCCCCTGGAAAGCACCATTCTGCTTTCTGCCTTTATGAATTTGACTACTTCAGGGACCTCATATAAGTAGAATCATACAGAATTTTTCCTTTTGTGACTGGCTTATTTCACTTAATATAATGTCCTCAGGGTTCATCCATGTTGTAGCACATGTCAGAATGTTTTTCCTTTTTAAGACTGAGTGATATTTTATTGTATGTGTATACCATATTTTGCTCATCTGTTCATTCATTTAAAGGCACTTGGGTTTCTTCATCTTCTGGCTATTTTGAATAATGCTGCAGTGAACATGGTGGTACAAATATATTTGAGTCCCTTCTTTCAATTAAGTATATCTCCAGAAGTGGGATTTCTGGATCATATGGTAACTCTATTTTTAATATTTTGAGGAACCGCATACTGATTTCGTAGTGACTGTACCATTGTACATTCCCACCAGTGGTGCACAAGGTCTCCACATCTTCACCGTCACTTATTCTGATTTTTTTTTTTTTTAGTAACCATCCTAATGGGTATAAGAAGGAACATATAAATTTATGTTCTATTTTAATATTTATTTTTAAGAAGTACTATTTTTGGCTAACAAACTTGAATCACTATAATCTCTATCATTTACTTCGGTAGAAATTAGACTGTGCTGGGTATCATACAAAGCCCAGCATCCATGAGAGGTAAAACTCAATCCAACTCACAAAAATGGCTCATCCAGTAGTGATTCTCAAAGACAGAAGAGACCAATAACCTAACAACCTACCTGCAGCAAGTGAGGCAAATCAGAGGCAGGTATAGTTCAACAAAACAAAACAAAAGCAAAACCCATCCTATTCTGACACACCCAATTGAGAACTTCTGGTTTTCCTAAACTCTCTGGGAATTACCCATTTCCCATTGTTATCCCCAGAATTCATCACAGATCTGTCAGTTTAATCATTTTACTTTATAGATGAGAAAATTATACCTAAAAAGCTTAAGTGATTTACCTAAGGCCACACAGCTAATTAATGTCAAGATTTATGACTACTGCCCACATCTCCTAACTCCTGGTCATTTTTGTTCTTTCTTCCACAGTAACAGAACTTTAGTCTCTAACGTCCTCCCAAAGCTAATTAAAATTCACATCACAGTTTGAGTGGTTCTCAAAGTTTAGAAGGCACTAAGAATTACCGAGGGAAGCTGCATAAAAGGCTTATTTCCAAACTCTAAACTCAGATATTAAGATTCACTGGGTCTGGGATGAGACCAAAAGAATTAAATTTTTAACAAGCAATCCAAGTGTTTCTGATTGTTCACAGATTATCTTCTGAGAATCCCTTTTTGGACATTATTTACAAGCCCTTGTTCTTGGGCCATTGATCCGCAAGTCTGGAGACCTGCAGCTTCAACACCACCTGGGAATTTGTGAGAAATATAAATTCTTAAACTACTCCAGAATTACCTAATCAGAGACTCTTGGGGTTAGGCTGGGAAATTGTATCAAGCTCCTCAGGTGATTTGGGTGCAACTAGAGAACCATGGCCTATGCTCTACTTTAGCCCAGGCAAGCTACTCACTTTATTCTCACTTTATTTATTGCATTCCAACCAGAGGACTTAAGTATCCAGAGCTTCAGGTACATCTAGGTAATCTGAAATCTTTTATCACCTTAATTGATACTACTTGGCTTTTTCAAGTGTGTACACGGTTTTCGTGAATGTTTCAACACTAAGGAACAAAACCTTCACTATCTTTACTCCTTACCTGCAATTAATCAGAAAGTAGAGGTTAAGTGAGGCGCACATCAAGTGGCAAATGTTGCCTCTCCTCTTGTGACAGCATTTATTTTTTAGGAACACGACAACACTTATCTGCTTGTTGTACATCTCCACCTCATGCCCTGCCAGCGCCTCTGCCAGCAGTACGTCTGACATGGAACTAATTATCTTTCTCTGCAAGTTGATGCTTATCTTTCTGTATTCTTTATTTCTGTTAAAAGCGCCAATACCCTCCCTGTCATCCAGCCTGGAAACTGAGGAGTCATTTTCATTGCTTTCATCTTTCTTCCCAGAGCCAATTAATTGCTTTATCAGTTCAACATCTCTCCCATTTGTCCCTCCTTTACCTTTCTACTTCCAATTTAGTAATTCATGTCATTATTGCTGCCCTCCTGGACTACACAAATAGCTACCTGTTCGGCCCCCTCCCCGCAATTAATCTTCCCTCAGCATAGTTCTGATAGCGATCCATCTTTGCTCAAAAGCGTTTGTGTTCCACTTTATCTCAAGTGCAATTTGTTTATCCTAACATTCAAAGGTCTCTACAATTTGGCATTATGCTTCCTTTCAATCTTCATTTATTCATTTTTTCCATTCAAAAAATATTTATTGAGCACCTGTTCTGTACTGAACATTTATCTAAGTAACGTCTTTTCTCTATCATATGCCTTATATTGCTATTAAACTAAGTTACTGGCTTTCTTTTAAATGCCTCAATATTCTTACATATCAAGTGTTGTTCATTTCTTTCCTCTCATTAGGAACCCCCTCCTCCTATTGCCTTCTTTTCCTGTTCTTCGGCTGTTCATTTCCAAGGTCTATCTCAGGTGTTACTAAAAGTCTTTCCTGATTCTCTTGCCTAAAATATTTTCTTTCTCCATTAAACTCTCAATAATTTTTCTATCCCCACATATGATTTCTTCTTAATATTATAATGGTCTGTGTCTATCCTTCTAGATTGTGTACTACTTTGGCTCAGGATTCATGCTTGATTCATCCATTTATCCCTATGTCTCTTTAGGGATAACTCAAATATAAAAGTTCTGTAAATCTTTAATGAATTAAATTAAATAGATGAGTTTCAAGCTTCATTTTTGATCTTTGTTTCCAACTTGAATAACGAAAATCTTCTTTTGTAGTAATCAATCTTGTATTACTTATGAATTCAGACCCCCAAATTTCTAAGCCTTGGTCCTCATAGAGAGTTCCTAAAGAGACTAGATATTTTTGTATTTTTATTATATTCTGGATGGTACAACTTACTCATTTTCTTAAAAAAGCTCTCAGTAAAATAATTTATCTTATAAATAGAATAAGTCTCCACTTCTCAACCTAATTTAAATTATCTGTCTCATTGTGTGTGTTTGTTTAACTGAGACTTGTTACTTTGACCAGAGAAGTCTGACATGTGGAATTTCCTGTATTTAGGCTGGTAAAATGACCAGTTCTATCCACTTGTTTTATACTTTTGTCTAGAAGGCTGAGAAGCAAAGCAGGAAGGACAGCACAGTGCCAGGCTAGGGTCAAGCAAGTTTGGCACTCACTTCAGGTGCATAATTTAAGGGGTGGGGATGCCAAAAAACCCTCAATAATCACAATATATAGACATGGTTCCACATGGCACTGGCAGATCCAGTCTTTATGTAAATTTTTGATATTTTGGTCAGCATGGATTTTTAAATTAATTTTCATTTTTTAAAATATTGCATTAAAATATTATTTATTTTAATTACTGAATTTGATGGTCCCTTAAATTTTGTACCCAAGCAAAAATGCTATACTCACCTCAACCTAATGTATGCCCTGAGAAGGAAACAGAAAACAAGATAGGAAAGAAAAGCATGAAGGCAGACAGACAGAGACTTTTTTGAATACTCTAAATCTTTAAATTTAAAATACGATATTAGATTGATAACAGATATATAGAAACAAGTATGATAAATGATTCTGCCAATATTGGCATAAATCAATGATGTATGCTTGTGTGCAGTATATATATACTATATACAGATGTAATTGTAACTAGATTGCATAGTTTATACCTGAACATTACAATATAATGTAATCATTGGATCAGTCCAGGAAGGTTGATTCTGAATTCTCTTTACATTGTCCATACTCATGCTTATTTTTTCCTTGTTAGGATTAGTTACAAATTTGGGGAGTTTTAGGAGAATTTACTTGTAAATCTCTGACAATTTCTAAACCATGCTTTATTAAATATTTCTTTAAAAGTCCAAGATAACATATTAGACTTAAGCTTATGTTATTTGGGCTTTAGAGATAGATGAGGGGGTTTCAGTCTGAGATTCCCCACTAACTAGCCACGAGGTCTAGTAACAATCTTGGGAAATTAGCGGGTACATTTCCCTAAATGTGGCACATAATTTGTAACTCAGCCTATTGGGGGAATATATAAGCTAAAATATGGAAAAAATAAAAAAGAACTCAGAATCAATATATTTGGACTAATTCAATGAATAGATATATTTTAAAACCCTGAGCTTCAGTTTTTCACCTGTAAAAAAATAAAGGCTGTGTAGTGGCAAAATACAAAGTTTATTTTTAAAGAACATAAGGGACTGCCTGGGAAAGAGTAGATATGCAAGAATTACCACTTTCCATTTCCTTGACAATAAAACCCACGATATACCTTTGTTTGCTGATTCTCACCTTGTATGTTAAGATTGAGGGCCCCATCTGCCCAGCAATAGGTAAATATGATGGAAAATTCCTGCCTTAAATTATATCATGATCAGAAATGTATTGCATTTAGTACTTTTGTGTATTTAACTCTGCGTATAAAATATTTAGCCTATAGGAAATTTATAAATTACAGTCAAGTGAAATATTGCACTCCAGTTGTGAAGCAAAAGAAGCTTTTATTGGTTTTTCAGCTCAAAATATCAATATTCTTCTTCACCATGTTAACACATAAAGGATACACAGCTTTATGTGATTCTAGCAAATAGTCTTACTTATGATTTCTCCATTTGGGATTTTGGATTAAACAATTATATGCAAATTTAGAGAAATTCCTTTTCCATGTTAGGGGGCTCTAATTAAGTTTGTCACTCTAGTTCCTTTTGGAAATTTCTCCACATATTATACATAAAACTGAGAGGGGACCTTCAAGATAGCAAAGGAGTAAGACATGGAGATCACCTTCCTCCCCACAAATACATCAGAAATACATCTACATGTGGAACAACTCCTACAGAACACCTACCGAATGCTGGCAGAAGACCTCAGACTTCCCAAAAGGCAAGAAACTCCCCACATACCTGACCGTGTGTCTGACAGGGTCTTAGTGCTCCAGCCAGGTGTCAGGCCTGAGCCTCTGAGGTCGGAGAGACAAGTTCAGGAAATTGGACTGCCAGAGACCTCCTGGCCCCACGTAATATCAATTGGCAAGACCTCTCCCACAGATCTCCATCTCAACGCTAAGACCCAGCTCCACTCAACGACCATCAAGCTCCAGTGCTGGACACCCATGCCAAACAACTAGCAAGACAGGAACACAACCCCACCCATTAGCAGAGAGGCTGCCTAAAATCGCAATAAGTTCACAGACACCCCAGAACACACCACTGGACACAGTCCTGCCCACCAGAAAGACAGGATCCAGCCTCATCCACCAGGACACAGACACCAGTCCCCTCCACCAGGAAGGCAACACAACCCACTGAACCAACCTTATCCACTGGAGGCAGACACCAAAAACAATGGAAACTACGAACCTTCAGCCTGCGAAAAGGAGACCCCAAACACATTAAGTTAAGCAAAATGAGAAGACAGAGAAATACTCAGCAGATGAAGGAGCAAGGTAAAAACCCACCAGAACAAACAAATGAAGAGGAAATAGGCGTCTACTTGAAAAAGAATTCAGAGTAATGATAGTAAAGATGATCCAAAATCTTGGAAACAGAATGGAGAAAATACAAGAAATGTTTAGCAAGGACCTAGAAGAACTAAAGAACAAACAAACAATGATGAATAAAACAATAAATGAAATTAAAAATTCTCTAGAAGGGATAACTTCTAGATAGCAGATAGCAGAATAACTGAGGCAGAATAACGGATAAGTGACCTGGAAGATAAGATAGTGGAGATAACTACCACAGAGCAGAATAAAGAAAAAAGAATGAAAAGAATTGAGGACAGTCTCAGAGACCTCTGGGACAACATGAAACGCACCAACATTCGAATTATAGGGGTCCCAGAAGAAGAAGAGAAAAAGAAAGGGACTGAGAAAATATCTGAAGAGAGTATAGTTGAAAACTTCCCTAATATGGGAAAGGAGATAGTTAATCAAGTCCAGGAAGCACAGAGAGTCCCACACAGGATAAATCCAAGGAGAAGCATGCCAAGACACATATTAATCAAACTATCAAAAATTAAATATAAAGAAAACATATCAAAAGCAGCAAGGGAAAAACAACAAATAACACACAAGGGAATCCCCATAAGGTTAACAGCTGATCTTTCAGCAGAAACTCTGCAAGCCAGAAGGGAGTGGCAGGACATATTTAAAGTGATGAAGGAGAAAAACCTACAACCAAAATTAAAACCTTCACAGACAAGCGAAAGCAAAGAGAATTCAGCACCACCAAACCAGCTTTACAACAAATGCTAAAGGAGCTTCTGTAGGCAGGAAACACAAGAGAAGGAAAAGACCTACAATAACAAACCCAAAACAATTAAGAAAATGGTAATAGGAACATACATATCGATAATTACCTTAAATGTAAATGGATTACATGCTCCAACCAAAAGACATAGACTGCCTGAATGGATACAAAAACAAGACGCATATATATGCTGTCTACAAGAGACCCACTTCAGACCTAGGGACACATACAGACTGAAAGTGAAGGGATGGAAAAAGCTATTCCATGCAAATGGAAATCAAAAGAAAGCTGGAGTAGCAATTCTCATAACAGACAAAATAGACTTTAAAACAAAGACCATTTATTACAAGAGGCAAAGAAGGACACTACATAATGATCAAGGGATCAATCCAAAAAGAAGATACAACAATTCTAAATATTTATGCACCCAACACAGGAGCAACTCAATACATAAGGCAAATACTAACAGCCATAAAGGGGGAAATTGACAGTAAGACAATCACAGTAGGGGACTTTAACACCCCACTTTCACCAATGGACCGATCATCCAAAATGAAAATCAATAACGAAACACAAGCTTTAAATGATACATTAAACAAGATGGACTTAATTGATATTTTTAGGACATTCCATCCAAAAACAACAGAATACACTTTCTTCTCAAGTGCTCACGGAACATTCTCCAGGATAGATCATATCTTGGGTCACAAACCAAGCCTTGGAAAATTTAAGAAAAGTGAAATCGTATCAAATAACTTTTCTGACCACAACGCTATGAGACTACATATCAAGTACAGGAAAAAAATGGTAAAAACTAGAAACACATGGAGGCTAAACAATATGCTACTAAATAACCAAGAGATCACTGAAGAAATCAAGGAGGAAATCAAAAAATACCTAGAAACAAATGACAGTGAAAACACGACAATCCAAAACCTATGGGATGCAGCAAAAGCAGTTCTAAGAGGGAAGTTTATAGCAATACAATCCTTCCTCAGGAAACAAGAAACATCTCAAATAAACAACCTAACCTTACACCTAAAGCAATTAGAGAAAGAAGAACAAAAAACCCCACAAGTTAGCAGAAGAAAGAAATCATAAAGATCAGATCAGAAATAAATGAAAATGAAATGAAGGAAACAATAGTAAAGATCAACAAAACGAAAAGCTGGTTCTTTGAGAAGATAAACAAAATTGATAAACCGTTAGCCAGGCTCATCAAAAAAAAAAGGGAAAAGACTCAAATTAACAGAATTAGAAATGAAAAAGGAGCAGTAACAATGGACCCTTCAGAAGTACAAAGGATTACTACAAGCAACTATTTGCCAATAAAATGGACAACAGGGAAGAGATGGACAAATTCTTAGAAAAGCACAAACTTCTGAGACTGAACTAGGAAGAAACAGAAAATATAGACCAATCATAGGTACTGAAACTGAAACTGTGTTTAAAAATCTTCCAACAAACAAAAGCCCAGGACCAGATAACTTCACAGGCGAATTCCGTCAAATATTTAGAGAAGAGCTAACACCCATCCTTCTCAAACTCTTCCAAAAAACTGCAGAGGGAGGAACACTACCAAACTCATTCTATGAGGCCACCATCACCCTGATACCAAAACCAGACAAAGATGTCACAAAAAAAGAAAAATACAGGCCAATATCACTGATGAACATAGAGGCAAAAATCCTCAACAAAATACTAGCAAACAAAATCCAGCAGCACAGTAAAAGGATCATACACCATGATCAAGTGGGGTTTATCCCAGGGATGCAAGGGTTCTTCACTATATGCAAATGAATCAATGTGATACACCATATTAACAAAGTGAAGGATAAGAACCATATGATCGTCTCAATAGATGCAGAAAAAGCTTTTGACAAAATACAACACCCATTTATGATAAAAACTCTCCAGAAAGTAGGCATAGAGGGAACTTACCTCAACATAATAAAGGCCATATATGACAAACCCACAGCAAACATTGTTCTCAGTGGTGAAAAACTGAAACCATTTCCACTAAGATCAGGAACAAGACAAAGTTACCCACTCTCACCACTGTTATTCAACATAGTTTTGGAAGTTTTAGCCACAGAAATCAGAGAGAAAAACAAAAAGAATCCAAATCAGAGAAGAAGGAGTAAAACTGTCAGTGTTTGCAGATGACATGACACTATACATAGCGAATCCTAAAGATCGACCAGAAAACTACTAGAGCTAATCAATGAATTTGGTAAAGTAGCAGGATACAAAATTAATGCACAGAAATCTCTTGCATTCCTACTAATGATGAAAAATCTGAAAGAGAAATTAAAGGAACAATCCCATTTACCATTGCAACAAAAAGAATAAAATACCTAGGAATAAACCTACCTAAGGAGACAAAAGACCTGTATGCAGAAAATTATAAGACACTGAGGAAAGAAATTAAAGATGATACAAACAGATGGAGAGATATACCATGTTCTTGGATTGGAAGAATGAACATTGTGAAAATGACTATACTACCCAAAGCAATCTACAGATTCAGTGCAATCCCTTTCAAAATACCAATGGCATTTTTCACAGAACTAGAACAAAAAGTTCCACAATGTGTATGGAAACACAAGAGACCCTGAATAGCCAAAGCAATCTTGAGAAAGAAAAACAGCTGGAAGAATCAGGCTCCCTGACTTCAGACTATACTACAAAGCTACAGTAATCAAGACAGTATGGTACTGGCACAAAAACAGAAATATGGATCAATGGAACAGCATAGAAAGCCCAGAGGTAAACTCACACACATACGGTCACCTTATCTTTGATAAAGGAGGCAAGAATATACAATGGAGAAAAGACAGCCTCTTCAATAAGTGGTGCTGGGAAAACTGGACAGCTACATGTAAAAGAATAAAATTAGAACACTCCCCAACACCATACACAAAAATAAACTCAAAATGGATTGAAGACCTAAATGTAAGGCCAGACACTATAAAACTCTTAGAGGAAAAAGTAGGCAGAACAGTCTATGACATAAATCACAGTGAGATTCTTTTTGACACACCTCGTAGAAAAATGGACATAAAAATATCAATAAACAAATGGGACCTAATGAAACTTAAAAGCTTTTGCACAACAAAGGAAACCATAAACAAGACAAAAAGACAACCCTCAGAATGGGGGGAAATATTTGCAAATGAAGCAATTGACAAAGGATTAATCTCCAAAATTTACAAGCAGCTCATGCCGCTCAATATCAAAAAAAACACAACCCAATCCAAAAATGGGCAGAAGATCTAAATAGACATTTCTCCAAAGAAGATATACAGATTGCCAACAAACACATGAAAGGATGCTCAACATCACTAATCATTAGAGAAATGCAAATCAAAGCTATAATGAGGTATCACCTCACACCAGTCAGAATGGCCATCATCAAAAAATCTACAAATAAATGCTGGAGAGGGTGTGGAGAAAAGGGAACCCTCTTGCACTGTTGGTGGGAATGTAAATTGATACAGCCACTATGGAGAACAGTATGGAGGTTCCTTAAAAAACTACAAATAGAACTACCATATGACCCAGCAATCCCACTACCGGGCATATACCTTGAGAAAACCATAGTTCAAAGAGAGTCATGTACCACAATGTTCATTGCAGCTCTATTTACAATAGCCAGGACATGGAAGCTACCTAAGTGTCCATCGACAGATGGATGGATAAAGAAGATGTGGCACATATATACAATGGAATATTACTCAGCCATAAAAAGAAATGAAATTGTGTTATTTGTAGTGAGGTGAATGGATCTAGAGTCTGTCATACAGAGTGAAGTCAGAAAGAGAAAAACAATTACCATATGCTAACACATATATATGGAATCTAAAAAAAGAAAAGTGGTTCTGATGAACCTAGGGGCAGGACAGGAATAAAGATACAGACATAGAGAATGAACTCTAGGACGTGGGTCGGGGGAAGGGTAAGCTGGGACGAAGTGAGAGAGTCTCATTGACATATATACACTACCAAATGTATAACAGATAGCTAGTGGGAAGCAGCTGCATAGCACAGGGAGATCAGCTTGGTGCTTTGTGACCACCTAGAAGGGTGGGATAGGGAGAGTGGGAGGGAGAGGATATGGGGATATATGTATACGTATAGCTGATTCACTTTGTTATACAGCAGCAACTAACACAACAGTGTAAAGCAATTATACTCCGTAAAGATGTTAAAAAAAAAAAAAAGTGGTACATGTTCACAGTGAAATTTTACTCAGAAATGAGAAAGAATGAAAGAATGCCATTTGCAGCATCATGGATAGACCTAGAGATAATCATGCTAACTGAAGTAAGTCAGAAAGTGAAAGTCAAATATCATGTGGTACCACTTATAGGTGGAATTTAAAAATTGATACCCATGAACTAATTTACAAGAGAGAAACAGGAACTTTCTTGGTGGTCCAGTGGTCAACAATCCCAGGTTAACAATCCCAGCTTCCACTGCACGGGCAGGTGGGTTCGATCCCTGGTGTCAGGATGACTA
The DNA here is from genome assembly GCF_949987535.1 of Balaenoptera acutorostrata. NCBI lineage: Eukaryota > Metazoa > Chordata > Mammalia > Artiodactyla > Balaenopteridae > Balaenoptera > Balaenoptera acutorostrata. The sequence goes on from NC_080068.1 coordinate 14,326,928, forward strand.
ATATCCCCCATGCTTCACAGTGCAGCCAAAAATAAAAAAAACTGTATGACCCCAACCCCCCTTTTCAACCCTGCACTCCTTCGAGCTGTCCACAATATTTTACATATGTTTTGGTAATATTCTGTTTGAAAATCAGGAGCTGTGTCTAGGGCCTTGGAATTGTATTTTTCTCCTGTTTTTGTGTTTGTCTGTACTATGAGTGCATCTTTTTAGTTGAGTATGCCGTGAGAGTGGAATGATCTAATTAGCCAAAAATATTTACCCGTTTGGTATTTTCTACTCATCATCTGGCTGCTTAATACACATTTTTCAAACTTGTTATATCCAACAGTCAGTAGTTGCTCCATCTTTCATCTTTTCTTTCTCAGTTAGTAGCACATCCCTTTTTCTAATTTCTTAGTCCCAAAGCCTTGCAATCATTCTTGACTTCTTTCTTTCTCTCATATCCTATGTCCGATCCTTTAGCAAATCTCATTGGTTCTTTATTTAAGAACACACACAGCTTCTTACCACCTCCACTGCTATACTCTAATCCACGTCACCATCGTTCCTGCCCTGGATTATTGTAATAGCCCCTTACCTGGTCTCCCTGCTTCTACTGTACTCTGCCATAGTCAGTTTTCAATATCACGATCTCAATATACCTGTTATTCTGTTCAAAACTGTCCAATAGCTCCCCACCACATTCAAGGCAAGAGGCAAAATGCTTACAATGGCCAGCAGAGCGGAACATGATATGTGCCTTCCCATTTCATTATCTTTCTGGTAAATGGCTCATCTGATCTCTTTGCTGTTTCTTGGACATGCCAAACACAAGCACCCCGCCTCCCCCAAAGCCTTTCACTAGGTGTTTCCTTTTCCTAAGTTGTTCTTCCCCATGAGAGCTCCCTGGCTTGTTCCTTCCCTATCTTTAAGTCTTGGCCCACTGTCACTTTCTCACTGGGACCTTCCCTGTCCACCCTGTTTTTAAATGCAACGCCCCTCATACCTTAGTATTTCCTATACTCCTTCCCTGGCTGAGTTGTTTCACCATAGCCTGTATAACTTTCTAATACATAACTTACTTACATATTTTATTTATTAGCTATTTCCCTACAGTAAATGTAAGCTTCGTGAGGGCAAGAATTTTTGTCCTTTTTGTTCGCTGATGTGTCCAAAGAACCTAGAATAGTGCCTGAAACATAGAGCATTCTCAATAAATATTTATTAAGTAAATTTTAAAAATTGCCAAAAAAAATCTATTACAGAAAAATCATCAAACAAAGTTGAACTGGTCAAAAGCAAATAGCCTCTGATTTCTGTCTTATATAATAAGAAATTAGTTAGGCAAAACATTCTAAGTATATCAAAGGATCAATTATTAGAATTCAGAATTCAAAATATACAGTTATAGGAAAGTGACATTTGTAATATTCATTATTTTTCCAGCCCCTGTTTCATTACTCAGTAATAATTTTTAACATACTTAAGAAACTATTACTTGGGACATTTGCTAGGGAATGTTAATTTTATGTAAAATTGTCATTTCTATTTATTTTCTTAATCTTTATTTGACCAATATGTTTTGTAATTAAATGGGTATCTCCAAAATATATATATAGCTATAATATGTTCAATGAGAACTTTCCCAGGCAGCTTCTGTGCCTTAAGAATATTGTAGGATAATTTATCAGGTTATCTAGTTTGCTTCCAAGCATCTAAGTCAATAAGATATGATTTCAGTCTAAAATCAGCCCAGCAATAACTCCCAGATTATTGTGTGAAACGAAAAGTCTTGACCAAGAAAGGGAGAAGAAAGGATCTAGGAACAAATGCTGAAAGACATTGCGGTGAATGAAAATGGGATTACAGAGACCACTGTCAGTGAGAAATCTTGAGTACCTCACAGTTCTGTTGAATGTTTGCTTCTATGATTAGGCCTGACTTCCATTTACAATTTATAGAAGGGTAGCTATAAAATGTGATTTAGGAAGCATTTAAAAACTATTTATTGACTAAATAGAGAATCAAAGAACATTAAAACTAGGAAAGATCTCAGGAGTGTGATTGCAACATCCTATGATAAGTAGAAACCTCTTTTCCAAATCTCACAAGCCCACTCATTTCACTTTTGAACAATCCAATTATTAAAAACCTTTCTCACACTATGTCAAAATCTGTCTCCCTGTATCATCCATCCACAGCTTCTGGTTGCCTTCTAATCAAGCACAAACCCTTCAGTTATGTAACATCAACCTTAAATTGTTACTTTCTAAATCCAACATCTCTTTATTGTTTCTCAGATGCCATGTTTATCTGAAAATTTAATTTCTCCTGAATTAACTGTTTCATCAATGTCTTTCCAAAATTATTGTTCCGAAAGCTGAACACAAAACTTTCAATACATTGGTCTGACTGTCTCAGTCTTGTACTGCTACACCTTGATCGCCACACCACAAAGGTGACACCTCCTGGGGTTGTACATACTCAAATGCTTGGAGCTTCTTTAATAGGACTGCTTGTTTAGCCAGCTCTTCCTAAGCACAGAGTATGTAGGTTTATACCTCTAAAATTGCTCCTTAGTTTTTCTGTTCTCTCCAGCTTTAGGTCATATGCAAATTTGTAAAGTATACCTACCAAGTATTCATTAAAGCCATTAATAGAAACTTGAATTTGAGAATAGGGTTAAATACAGAGACCGGTAAGAACCTAGGGTTGACATAATTGCATGAAATAATACATTTTGCATACAATGCTTAATTTATTTTAAAACCTATTCCATCTTATCATCAAACATATATTATTCTCTTATTGACAAAAATAATTTAAAGTACTATGTTGAATTTATATAAATTTACATTATATGTTACTATTTACACATAAATACTATCACTTTCTCCATAACTTCCAGTCTAGTAAGCCTATCACTAAGGAAATGATGTTAATTTGTCATGACTTGTTCTTAATGGACCCAAGATGCTCCTAATACTGTTATCTTCTCTAAGAATCTAGAAACGAAATATTTGGTCAAGACTGTACCCTAGAATATTGTTCATGAGTCATAGTTACCCTTTTTAGGAAAAAAGAAAACACTTGCCCAATTTTCTGAAAACATTATTGTTGAAAGTCTTTCAGTTCTACTACAACCCTGATTTCTCAAAGTTTGTCAATAGCGCTTTCTGGATCACATCTGCAATTTGTTCAATGTGTAGGAGTTCTCCAGATTTTGCTGATTATACATTGTTAGCAACAAAAATTATTGAGTATATTTGCCTAATGTATTTATCTTCCCTTATTTATAATTACATAATTTAAAAGGTGTAACAAGCAGTATTTTAAAAGAATTCTGAATTTTACCATATTTATTGTAAAATTGTTCTCACTAAAAATTGTGTCAATACTTTTAAGTGAGTGCAAAGTAACTGAACATGTTTCATTATTTTTTGAAATCTTGACTTAACTCTTTTTGATACATGGCCATGGGATTATGTTTACATATTCTCTGGATTTTTTCGTAATTTGCTCTCTTGAAAGCTAAAGTGTTTGAATGACTCATCCTAACATATCTTTTTGTATTTACTAAGAATTTACCAATAGCAACATTTCATTCTCCAAGGTTCCTGTGATTTCTATCTCACCAAGTAGTAATCTCTTGATTTATTAATTTTACCTTTATTTAGTTTTTATGTAGTTCAGTTACGTGCCTTGAATTGGGCAGGTTTTTGAGAAGTATATTAAGATGAATAAGACATAGACTGTACAGTACTTTTAAGAAATTTTGCCTTCTAGTAAGACAAATCATGTAAACAAATGCCTATGATGCCTGGTGAAAAGTGATAATTACCATCAAAGAAAGGCACAGATTAAGTTTTATGTGAATTGAAAAAAGAAAATATAATTCATTTTTATTTTAATATTTCCAGAATTAAATCTAGCATCACAGCTTCCCTCATATTTGCTTAGTTCCTGAGATAAAACTGGCTAAAAGGCAAACCAAGATTTCATTCACAAATTATATTTGATTGAATGAAAATTGCAAAAAGAAATCTGGAAAGTTGATGCCTCCTATCACTATTACATCTTGTTTCTGCACTAGTTTTATGGTCTGTATTAGAAAAATTTAATCCTTATCCTTTATTGACCAAACAATTGAGAATAAACCCATTAAAATGATCTTTTAATACTAAATATTTACCCCGTTGTTACAACCACTGGTTCATATCAGAATATATTTATTTCCTCCTGTCACTACATGTTTTTAATCTCATTTTAATCTCTGTAACAGTTATTAAATAAATTTTCACATATCAGTAATTTCTAGATAAGGTTACATAAAGGTTTGCTGTCTTAAAATGAAACTGCGACATGAAACTGTATAAATATTTTTTGTTAAGTAAGAAACTTCAAGTTTACTTTATTACCTATACTCTCTCTTTTATAAATAATAAATTTATTTATTTTTAAATTATACACTTATATCCTGGTTTGTAAATATGGTTCTCCAGTAAAAGGAACCAGAGATCCTTAGAGAAATGATTGATTTTAAGGCTAGGGTAGGAAAAATAGAAGACAAATCTGGAACATTTTGTCATGCCAGAAAGAAAGGAAATGCTCTAAAAACAAAAGGAGCAGGATATGTCACAGAAGCCAACATGAAATATATTCCAGTGTCAAAACTGGAACAATTTAAGAGACAAAATGAATAACATAGTATTGGATTATAAGCCAAACTATAAAATAAATATATGAGTCCATAATGATATACATATGAGCGAATAAAAAAATAAATGGGGGAGGGCTTCCCTGGTGGTGCAGTGGTTGAGAATCTGCCTGCCAATGCAGGGGACACGGGTTCGAGCCCTGGTCTGGGAAGATCCCACATGCCGCGGAGCAACTGGGCCCATGAGCCACAACTACTGAGCCTGCACGTCTGGAGCCTGTGCTCCGCAACAAGAGAGGCCGCGACAGTGAGAGGCCCGCGCACCGTGATGAAGAGTGGCCCCTGCTTGCCCCAACTAGAGAAAGCCCTCGCACAGAAACGAAGACCCAACACAACCAAAAATAAATAAATAAATAAATAAATAAATAAATAACATTTTTAAAAATAAATAAATAAATGGGGGAGAAGAAACAAACCTTCCTTACGAGAGAATTCTAAATAATACGTGTATGGGCTACCTCCCTATAGCTTTATCCTCCTCCACTCCTCATTGAGTGTGTACTGGACTTAGTGACTGGTTTCCAAAGAAAAGAGCATGGAACAGGAGAAAAAGTGGAGAAATCTGATAAATACTACCATAACCAAGTGATCAGTAAGGCTATGTGGATATCTTGTGATCCCAACACATTCCACCACCATGGTATCCTTTCCAAAAACCCATAACCCCTGTCTAATACTGAGAAAAACATCAGGTAAACCAAAATTGAGGTACATACTCCAAAGTACCTGATCAGCACTCCTCAAAACCATCAAGGTCATGGGAAAAAAAAAGGAAAGATAAAGAAACTGTCACAGTCCAGAGGAAACTAACAGTCCTTGACAGCTAAATGCAATGTAGTACCCTGGATGGGGTCTTGGAACAGAAAAAAAAAAAAAAGGCATTAGTGGAAAAACTGATAAAATATGAATAAAATCCGGGGTTTAGTTAACAGTAATGTACCAATGATGTTTTCTTACTTTTGACCAATGTACTGTAGTAATATAAGGTATTAACATTAGGGGAAACTTGGTAAGGGGCATAGAAGAATGCTGCCCTGCTACCTTTGCAACTTTTTTGTAGATCTTAAGTTACTCCAAAATAAAGTTTATGTAAAAAATCATAGATGAATTTCAAGATTTCCTTTTAGGCATTAACTATGATTTCTGACTATGGAAGACAAGAGTTTAATTTCTTTCTCTCTCCTTTCTCTGCCATACATATACAACCTTCCACCCAAACTCCTATTATAATGTTATTTATATCAATATATTATATATTTGAATTAGCAGCCAATCCATTTAACAAAACTGTAATTACTGGGCTTCCCAGGTGGCGCAGTGGTTGAGAGTCTGCCTGCTGATGCAGGGGACACGGGTTCGAGCCCTGGCCTGGGAAGATCCCACATGCCACAGAGCGGCTGGGCCCGTGAGCCACAACTGCTGAGCCTGCGCGTCTGGAGCCTGTGCTCCGCAACGAGAGAGGCCGCGACGGTGAGAGGCCCGCGCATCGCGATGAAGAGTGGCCCCCGCTTGCCACAACTGGAGAAAGCCCTCGCACAGAAACGAAGACCCAACACAGCCAAAATCAATCAATCAATCAATCAATCAATCAAACATACGCATCTGATTCAAGATCCTCATTAAAAAAAAAAAAAAAAAAAAACTGTAATTACTTTCCCTTTCTTGTACAACCTCTTGTTTCCCTGAACTTAATAATTATCTTAATTTTTCATTTGTTTAATTTCTATGTACTTAGCACTTATTCAACCTCAAATTTTTCTCCATTGTTTGTCTCCTTTCAAGATGTTCAAATGTGTCCAGTGTTCTATTTATTTCTACCAATATGGTAAAAGATGTCATCACAGACTTTTTTCATCATTATTCTATTTGACCTCAGCCAGTCTTAGGTCCCTTCTTTCCTGTATTTCATATTCTTCCTTGGTTTACTCCCTAGTTTTAGTGAAACACAGCATCCAGTGTTTTCTTAGGAAAATTGGAGATAAAATGTTGAGACCTGCATGTCTGAAAATGTCTTTATCACATTTACACAGGTTGGTTGAAAAATGCTTTTCCTTTAGAATTTTTTTTCAGTGTTACTTTATTTTTTTAATTTTTTATTTTATATTGGAGTATAGTTTATTAACAATGTCGTGTTAGTTTCAGGTATACAACAAAGTGACTCAGTTATGCATATACATGTATCTATTCTTTCTCAAATTCTTTTCCCATTTAGATTGTTAAAGAATATTGAGCAGAGTTTCCTGTGCTATATAGTAGGTCCTTGTTGGTGATCTATTTTAAATATAGTAGCGTGTATATGTCAATCCCAAACTCACAATTTATCCCTCCCCCTGACCTTTCCCCCTTTGGTAACCACAACTTTGTTTTCTAAGTCTGTGAGTCTGTTTCTGTTTTGTAAATAAGTTCGTTTGTATCATTTTTTTTTTTTTTAGAATCTACATATAAGCAATATCGTATGATATTTGCCTTTCTCTGTCTGACTTACTTCACTTAGTATGATAATCTCCAAGTCCGTCTATGTTGCTGCAAATGGCATTATTCCATTCTTTTTATGGCTGAGTAATATTTTATTGTATATATGTACCACATCTTCTTTATCCATTCATCTGTCAGTGGACATTTAGGTTGCTTCCATGTATTGACTATTGTAAACAGTGCTGCAGTGAACATTGGGGTGCATGTATCCTTTCAAGCCATGGTTTTCTCTGGATATATGTCCAGGAGTGGGATCATATGGTAGCTCGATTTTTAGTTTTTTAAGGAACTTCCTTACTGTTCTCCAGGGTGGTTATACCAATTTACATTTGCATGAAGAATCCTTTTTATTTAAATTTTTAATGTATTGTTCCATAGCATCCAGTATCGCTGTTGAGAAATCTGAAACACATCTGACTCCTGATCTTTTATGTTTGGTCTCTTTTTTCTTTCTGGAAGTTCGTGATATCTCTTCTTGATCTCCTGTGTTCTAAAATTTTACTGCAATGTCTCCATCTCTGTCTTTTTTGCCGGGCCCCTGATAAGCCCTTTTCATCTGTAAACTCACATTCTTCAGTTCTGACAGTTCTCTTGAATTACTTTTCTCATGGATTCCTTGCTTTCATTTTCTTTGCTTTTATTTCCTTTCTAGAATTGCTAGTATTCATATTTGGGGTCTTCTGAATTAATTTTTATTTATTTACTTACTTACTTAATCTTTGTGTGCTCTTTTTCTTGGAGATTTTCTATACTTCCAAAGGCCCTGTTTTTCATTTCTGCTATCATATTTTTTGACTTCCATAGCTCTGTTTTGTTCTCTGAAGGTTGCATTTTCTATAGAATCCAATATTTTCTTACTGCAATGCCTTTTAACTCTTGAAAAATATAAGGGTAATTCTTTATTGTCATTTTTTTATTTGCCTTTAGCATTTTTCTCTCCTTGCATATTTTGTTTCTTTCAAATAGCTTTTTCTTTTGATCATTTTAGTCACTTTCACATTAGAAAAATTCTTTCGATATACAATAAAGTTTGAATGCTGGCTCATAATTAAAAGTTAGGAACTAGGAAACTAATTGGATGCTGTGAGAAAGAGTCCGACATAAAAGAAAAGAAAAGGAACACTCCATACAGAAAGACAAATAGGTGTGAAAGACCTAAAGCAATATTGAACTTGGCACATTGGAAAAATAGGGTTAAAAATAGGACATAGGAGCTAGAATATAGTGAGGGAGGGAAGAGATATAAGGGATTAATTTCACCTTCCAGAAAGAAAGCCTTAGGCGTGAACTGGAAACTCAGGGCTCAGGCCAGACGGCTTCATAATTTACACCCGGAAAGTGCAAGGTATCCAATCAGTTCCGGCAGGTGTCCGGCTGAAGCTGTCTCCTGCAAACCCTAAGAAAAGAGCACCAACCACCCTGTGTCTTCAGCTCCTTTTATGAGTGCTATTTTTATAAGTCACTTATAGCTTTGTCTTTCACTGAACCGCAGAATTTTCAGTTCGTTAAATAGCAACTTCTGCATTTCATTGGTGAAGAAAGTGAGGCCCTGAGCCATAAACGTATTAGCATTTTTATCACTAAAAATTCTCTATTGGCATTTACAATTACATGGAGAGTATAAGCATGCTGTTCCTAACATCATTTAAAGTTCCCAAAACCTGAGTGAAAAGGAACATGACCACCCGCCAGAGAAAAGGGATGTGTTTACTTAACTCTAGGAAATGTCATTGAGAGGCACCATGGAGGAAACGTAGCCTAACTCAGTGAAATTGAAGTCTATTTGATTTTAAAAAAAGGAAGACAGTGAAATCCCAGACATTTCCCCAAAAGGCATTTAGTACACGAAGACAGTAAATCCCATAGAGTCAGTGTGCCTTTTGTTCAAAGCATTCAGAAATTTTCTTGAGAGCTGTAGAGTTATAAAAGTTAACAACATGACTGTAATGATTCCCAGCAAAACACCCCATAAGGTGGCCCTTAAATTGTAAGGACTCAGTGCTTTTAGGGTATGAGCGTATTCCACTCTGTTTATAAAGGGAGTGAGAGTTAACTGACTCTGGGGGTTTTTAATCTCTTCAAACGCAAGCTGTAGCTCCCATTTCTCAGGGAAAGAATAAAAAAATACTCAAGTGGGAGAATAAGAATTCTCTGTCTGTTCTGGTTCCACTTTATCCAAAAAATCCTTGCCAAAGAATATTTGATATTTTGTCAAACACTCTGTAGACATTTACAGACCTTCATGGCATTTACACCTGGTCTTGCTGGGGCAACCTTATGAGCTACATCTCTCATTTTTCTAAAGCCGCTGTTGGGAAAGTTTCCGCGTAATGCTGTTTGGGAGTTGCTATACAGAGTGACACTTGGTCTTAAAAACCAAATGACAAGACTTTTAAATATTAACTTTAAAAAATTAACTAAAATAAATAATAAAATAAAAAATAAATTTTAAAAATTCACTAATTGTGCATTTAAGACACCAGTAATGCCGAATCATAACATAGCATGGCTCAAAATTGTACTTAACTCGGGACTCCCCACCATTCTGATTTCTCACTGAGAAAACATTATGTACAATAGTTATGGGAGAGCTTAACAGGCATCATATCATTTGAACATCCTGGGAATATCACATTTTCCTTATCTGAGCCAGAGGAATACTTCTCATATTACTCCAGGGTGCTGTTCAGACTCAAATGTCTCCTCCATTCTGCCCAACCTGAGTCACTACCTCTCATTTAACCTTCTTTAATTTCCTTCAGTTTATTTACCACTATGAAGGTTAATTTATTTTTTTGGTAACTTCAGATTATCTGTCTCCTCTCACTAGCCTGGGGCAGGGGTTTCAGGGACCTTGTCTGTCTCCTCTGTTGTGTACATTACTGTGTTTCTAGCACCTAGAATAATGCCTAGCAGCACTCAACAAATGTTTATTGAGTGAAATATTGTACCATCCAGGATTCAGACTTTGATGATTCATCAGTTCTGAGCCCCAGCAAGAGAACCTTTTCTCCTTTGTTTAAGTAATTCTTCTCTTCGAGTCTGCTGCAAGACAAAGCAAATGTGAAGAAATTACTGAAGGTAGCAATAACTACAGCAAGTAGCCACTATTCTGACGGTGTTGATAAAATATATAGGCTTAGTGGCCCGTATTTGCGATGTACCCATATAATAGAATAAGAAAGTTCACTCCCATTGTTTCTACGTTTCCCCACCAGAAGGAAAAAGAGAGGAAAGGAGCAGAGAATGGGTGGGGTCAGGAAGCCAACGAGATAGGGGTAGTCATGATTTCTTTTGGCTTCATTTTCCCCGAAGGAAGATGCTAAAAGAAGTGTGAGGGTGGGCGGCTCTCCACGAGGAGGTGGGCCTGGTTGGAATGCTCAGAACTCAGGAGGAGCTCAGGGCATCCTAAGCCTCTACCTTCTTATTCAAGGCAGTGAGAAAGCAGAAAGACCTTATATTCTTCCTCCACTGTCCTGTCCCAACTAGTCTCCTGGCATAACTGAAACCCTCTTCCCAGCATCTACTCCTTTCCTAGGACTAGTGGTCTTAGCCATCTTGCTTTCTGACATCACACTTGCATGGTTGCAGAAACTTAGAGGTTCTCAGTGCCATCACTCAGATGACAAGCCAACCATCTGGAGGTGTTGCACACTCATTTCTGCAATTTACTTCAAGCCTTGTTGTTGGGCATTTGCCAAAACTCAAGCGGTCCCCTCATAACGGGTCCCTAACTCTCACTGTATCCCTTCCCCGGATCCCCTTCTGGAATCTGGAAAGAAGGGATATTATCTTAATGAAGTGAAAAACACACTACTTTTACTACCAACATTTCCTAGAGATCGCATTGTATTTGGATGCTATACATCTGTGATTATAAGATTTTCAACTCTCAGGTAGTTGGGGGGGGGCAAAGTCATATCTGTAGCCTTTGGTGGAAGGAGAGAGGAAGGAGAGAAGAAAAGAAAATAAACCTAAAAACTCTATTGTCACGTTTAATAAAAACAGTTTTAAAAACTGACTTATTTTTATCTGAGATACAAACAGAGGCAAAAAGCTTTAGATGGTTGATAAACATTTGAAGTATTTTTCAGTTATCTCACTGATTGTATTACACATTATTCACAAAGCCCTGAAGAAACAAGGGAATAAAAATATTATCCAAGGTACCGGTGTAAACTAGGTTGTCAGCATGAGTGAATGAAAATAAAATTGCTGAAAATATTTGTTTATTCAGTTTCATCCAGTTGACAATAAAATGGGATGTATTAATGTCTCAGTAGACAGTAATTTCAGCTTGTGAAAATATCAAGTAGACTGGGAATAAGAGAGAGAGAGCTAGAGCGAGAGAGCGAGCGTGAGGAAGGGAGAGAGGAAGGAGAGGCACTCCAAGGATCTCAGGGAGCCTGGAAGTAGGACGGTGCAGCATCCTGAAGTCCCAGCAGCCGGACTGACATGGCTCTTGGGTGACCTTGAAACAGGCAGGGTTTTACTACCAGGAGGACAAGTTATGTAGATGCTGTAACACGAGCCAAACCACAGAAACACAATCAATATAAGAACTATAAGCTTGCCTTTTAAATTCTTCAGCAATTATCATTAGCACTCTCATCTACTGACTTCTACATATCTAGGCTCTGGTTTATTATGTTTATAACCCTCTATATTACACCAAATGCTATTATGATGTTTTCATGCTTGGCACATTTCAGAGGAAATTAGATATAGATTGCCTGACTTCTAAGACTAGCTCTCCCAGTGATTCGTTCTGTAACCATTGGGGACATAGTATTTCTGTTTTCATTTCCTCATCTGTAAAATCGATACTTGTTCTCAAATATTATGGGATGTATGAAAGAGAAGATATGAAACTCTTTTGTGCTCTTTGAGAGATAATTTGTAAAAACTTAAGGTAGGATTAGCATTTAAAATAAACAAGTATAAAACCAAATATGAGAAGTGATTTTGACATAATATATAACTTAATATAATTTTATGTAATATAATTTTATATAATATAATTTATAATATTCTGGCCTACCATAAATTATACATCTTGATGATAATAACAACAGTTACGATCATTTAGCAGGTATGCCATGCCTGGCATATATATTCTTAAATATAGTCCTGAAGATTATCTTCATTTAGAAATTAAGAAAGACTTGGGCCCAGAGAGGTTGACTGGCAGACCTGGCATTTAAACCCATAGCTATCTGACCCAAAAACACTGCCTCTGATGAAAACTCTTAATAAACACTGACTCTAATAACACTTTGCTGGGCACTGTCAGATTCTTAAATATGGTCAGTTTCATATCTAAATTGGTGGATTTCAGTCTCATGATACCATTCCTGAAATGGTATCCTTCAGCAGATTTAGTCACTCACTCATCAATAATATACCATCCATCCATCCATTCATTCACTCAACCCATTCATTAAGTACCTCCTCTGCGTCAGGCTCTGAGCCAGGCCCTGGAAAACTGTGGTGAACAAAACAGACGACGCCTCGGCCATCACGAAGATGAAATTCTAGTGCAGAGTGAGACAATAAATAAAGGGCTAAAGAAATGAAAATTGTCCTTTGCAATTTGTGCTATGAAAGAAGGCAACAGAAACCTTAAACTAAGACTAGGGAAGCCACTTTAGATTGGATGACCAGGGGAAAGCTTTCCGAGTATGTGACACGTTACAGCTGAATTGTGAAGGACAAGAATGAGTCGCCACAGGAAGAACCAGGCGAGAGAGACGAGCACGTTCAAGGTCCAGAGATAGGGAAGGGTTTTTTTTAATGGTAGGGACAAGAGGGAGGTCAACGTGGCTGTAACGTAAGTGATGGCAGGATGGTATACGATGAAGTCGGAGAGGTAGGCGTGGGACAGACCGTGGTAAGGAGTTTAAGTCTTAATCAAAGAAAATGGAAGTGCTTCCTAATGGTGTGCTGGAGCCTGTGCCTAACAGCCCACAGGAGCCAGCTCTGCACATCTCCTCCCAGCTCCGTGTTCAATGTTGTCATGTTGGTAGCTTGAAATCGGCCACTTTGTAGCATTTACGTTATCTATGAAATGACCTGTAAACCTACCTACTTACATATCTGTCTAAGTTATATGTAAATCCTTGTGGTATTTATATATCTAGGTGGTGGTATACACAATTATATACCTATGTAAAAATTAATTGGGCTATAAACGAAATAGGAGTGCACTTTACCCTATGGTGTTATTCTTTAAAAGTTTTTACCCAAAAAAAAGGTGGGGTGCTTACAATAAAAAAATCACATAAAGAAGCAATTCACTCCCTATAAGTAAAAGTTAACAGTGACAAAAAACAAAATTAGCAACACAAGAATTTTACATAAGAGAGCAACAGTGTGAAAGAGAATATAAAATAATGGCATTTTTAAAGACAAAAATATATATAAAAGAAATATCTGAAGAGATATGGTTAAGAATTTTCAAATTGAAGAAAGAGATGTATTATCATATTCAGAAGGTTTCATGTTTTATTCAGGATATACTTTGGAGATAGAACTATAAAACCTAATAGTGAAATGGATGTGAAGCATGAATGAAAGTGGGAGAATCAAGGATTACTGTAGATTCTGATTGGCCTGGGAAAAAGTGGGAAAGAAACAGGTTTGAATGGGTGAATTAAAACCTCTGGTTGTCTGAGATGCTGACTAGTGCCCCAAGTATAGAAGTAGCAGTTAGAGATGAGTCTAGAGCTCAAAGTATGGACAGGTGAAATGAATTTGGGAATGATCAGAACAGAGGAGGTATTTAAAGCCATAGGCGTGAATGAGGTGCCCCTGAATGTGGAGAGAATGAGATAAAAGAGGACCTAGAACTGAGCAGATGCTCCAGTGTTTCCATGCTGGCTAGAGCAGGAGACCCAGCAAAGAAGACCCAGAAGGGGCTGCGCATTGCATATTTCCTTTCTCAGTGATGCAGTCAGTGAGGAGTCCTGAAAGGAGACCTGTACAAGAACTCAAAATAACAAATTCTAGACGTTGCTTAGATAAGTGAAGAAAGTGCCCTTGTGCACATATTTGAGCTTCATGTGAAGCTGATTCCAGTTCTAACAGTAAATTTCCATCTTGACCTTGAACAAGGTTCTTTACATGTTTTAAATCTCAGTTTCTTATATATGAGATAGAATCAGAGATGGCAGGTTTTTGTGCCAAGGGCATATGCGTTATGGAAGAGATGTTATATGTGGCAATATTTTGAGCTACTAGGGAACAGTCCTCAATAAAGATAAGAGAGTAATAGTATGTAAAATAATCAAAGCCATAATCAGAAAAGTTCTGTGTCCTAATATACCACAGTTCTCAAGAAGACTGACTGTCCTTGTCAGAGTCATTTTTTTTTTAAAAAGAGCAAAACTATCCAATTCGAATAATGCATTGAATCCCATTTCTAAACTCACAATGAGTCCATTTTGTGGCATATATTAGCCTCATTGCTAATATTTCTTTAGACAGGTATAATAGAACTAATGTACTGAAACATGGCCTTCATTTATTTTCTGATTAATCTTTGTTATGCTCGACAGTGAATCACATCACTAAAGTACCAGATCTAGATTATGACCTTGATTTCTTGATTTAGAAAAGTGAAAAGAACAAAATATATTTTTTATAAAATCTAGGTAGAAGAAATCAATTATTACAAATATATGTCGAGTCCCTTGAAATTCACATGAACTTTTAAAATATCTTTCTTATTAAATAAAAGATCAACCAAAAATCAGTATCTTAAACAATGCAATATTAAAAAACCTGTTTTTCTCTTTCTTGATCAAATACAGTTGGTCACCTCAGGGAATAACTGAGCTATCATTTCACCAAAACATGTCACACCAGCATCACAATATTTTTCTTAGGGAAAGAAAAGAACGGAACCAACAGAGAGGAGAAGTTGTGCTTGCTTTTACTTACACCAAAGGGCGTGATGAAGAGAATATAGTTTGAGAAAATTAGCACAGTAGCTATAAGAAGAAAACATCCTCAAGTAAAGGAGAAAGAATTTCCAAATATAAAGCTTGTTGTAAGAATGTATAAACAGAATTGACATTGTCATCGGCATCATTAATTAAAACACATTTTCACACAAGCCTTAATATTTCAAACACTTGTTGGGGTTTTGTGTTTGCAGTATGTTCATTGTTCTATATGTCGTATGTCAAATGCTGAAGTAGTGAGGAAAATGTTCAAAATTCAGATTCAAGCTACCAAACTTTTGAAATCAGTGTCTAGTGCCTGTTGATCAGATCTACACATGGGGGAGAAATTTGACTAATGATAAATATATCCATAAGGAGGGATTTTATGTGTGCTCCACAGAATTTTATTCATCCAAAGGAGTGTTTTATCACGCTGGATTGTTGAAGTTCTTGCTCATGTAGAGGAGAAAGGTTTTCTGCCAAACTAATTAGTTAATGTAATTAGGAAAACCAAAATGTGTCAGCCTACTGCAGTGTTGAGTAAAGACTATGAGTAATTCTATTTTGTTTTTCCTTCTGGAAGAAAAATAATAATAATGCCATGTGGTAGAATGAGCACATGTTTTCAATCAGACTGACCTATGGTCAAACTGCATATTTGCATTTATTTGCTCTGCAACCCACCTGAATATATTATTCTATTCCCCTGAACCTTATGCATGAAATCAGAATACCACCTACATCACAAACTGTTGGGAGGACACAGTGAGAAATTGCCTGACCTGTTAGTTCACTCATTTTTTACTTCCCCAGCTCTTTCTAAGGTTTGTAAATATATAGATTTCTGTACATTTTACAAAGAAAAGATACAAATACACCTCTGATGACAAAACACTCTCATAATCTGGTAAATCTAAGGCAAAGGCTATAAAAGTAGATGTTCTTAGAGAGGAATTTCAGATAGCTTCCCCTAATATTAAGCTTATGCTTGGATTTTACGGAGGAGATCTCTACTTTAAAAGACTGCACCGGACACTTTGATCTGCAATATTTATGAGAAAGTTCATCCTTATAAGGTGTTGGAAAATATGCCTCCTTATGACTTGTGTTCACGTGTCTTTTTTCTGCCCTCTGGGGGCATTCAGACATTTGAAGACAGCTAGCTATATGTTTACATTAAGACTTCACCGGCCTGAAATTCCCAAGCTCTACAAACCTTTTATCAGATGACATAATTTCTAGAACTTTCATCATTTTCAGCACTCTTTAAAGGATATGCTCCAATATGTCAAATAATTCTTAAATAGAGCTGAAAATTACATTCCAGAAGTGTTCTTACCAGTGCAGAATAATAATAATAAATGTGTTGCTATGAACATATATTGCATACTTATATACCATGCATGGGCCTAGATATTTGAGATGCATACTTTTTAATGTACTATTTTATTCAAATTTTATATTTAGTCATCCAGCAAAATGTTAGCTAGAATCTACAGGGAGGCTCTATAGCATGGTTGTTAAAGGCTTGGTCTCCAGAGCCAGACTTCCTGGATTTGAATGCAGACTCAGCTGCTATTTACTAGTTCTGTGACTCGGGGTTGGGGGGGTGGAGGGAATAACTCATCCTGTCAGTTTCTTCAATTGCAAATGGGATTTTAGTATTTGTATTACTATCAAACTGTGTATGTAAAACACTTAGAATAGTGTCTCATGCATAGTAACTATCACATGAGTTTCAATAGTTACCATTATTTGTCCTACAGATGCCCAGTACCCTTATGGTGGACAAGGACAACCGAACAAGAAATAACATAACTTAATATTGAGATAAGTGCTGTTAAAAAATAAAGTGTAGAAGGGGACAGGTAGTGCTGTGGTGGAAGGCTGGGGGGGATGGAGGTTTGATATGCAAGTCCAACGATTCTCCTTTAGGGAGTTGACTTTTGAGCAAACCTGAATGAAGGAAAAGAATAAGCCAAGTGAGGTCTAGTGGGACCGTGAGCCAGGAAGAGGGAATGGCTAACAGAAAAGGCCCGAGGTGAGCTGAGCTTGGAGGATGTAGGGAGAGCAAACCATCCAGTGTACCTGAAGAAGACTAAGTAAGGTGGGTGGGTTAAGCAGATTTAGGCAGGGGCCAGATGACCTAGCGCTTTGTAGGCCATGGCAAGAGAGGCACACAGTAAAGCACCTTGCCTAAGGGGACAGAGGTAATACCAGTTTTCTCTAACTCTAAGCCTCATAGGTCTTAATCACATTGCTGCTTATTATAAACAACATATTTTACTCATTAAAATTCCATCCGATTTTTTGGAAGTCACAAAAAAATCACACACTGATGGCTTATATCGAGCTTCCTGTCAACTGAAATATTTAGGTGTGTTTTTTTATGGGAACTCATTAATTTGATTCCAGGCTCTCCTGTTTTTAATAACTGATTTTCAAAGAGGTTTTCATTTATTCTTATCATTTTTGTTAAAAGAAAATTCAGAGAGCTTTATTTGATTTGAGTATTTTACTGAGTGCGAAACAATCTGTTCGCAAACAGAATTCAAATCCAAAACTGATATGAAGCTCAGAAACATAACGTTACAGGATGGCTTATGAAGTGAAAGTGAAGACGTGTTTAATCTTTACAATGATTGGTTATTACAGTGAGGGTTACCACAGCAGGAGATTACTTAAAAGTGATTATCTCATATCATTTGAGGAAAATGACTAAAATTCCATTTATGATTATCACAGGTATTTACAAGAATTAACCTAAGTTAAGTTTCGCTACTGCTCATGAAATAAGCTAGACGAAGTTTTGCTTATGTGGCTTAACTGTTTTTGTCTACTCAGGGGATTTTCAAGTCTGGTCTCCATTTTATTTTAGCATATTTCACCTTGCTCTTTTCAATCTTCTTATTTACTGATTCTTCCTCTCAGCTTTATGTGTTCAAATAAACTTGCTTTCTATGTCTTCATGCAAGATTCTAATAAAAATGGTGGACAGAAAAGAGGACAAAATAGTTTGTCCTGACTAATACAGATGCCTGCAGGTTGTCAAAAGTCTACTAAATTATCTTTAAGGTAGACTGGCCCAAATCACAAAACACATTCATTCTTAAAAACCTCTTCCATGAGTTTATTAAGGAAGATTTGTCTAAGGGTCCACAACATTCTGATGAACTCCTTGCTTAGTACATTTATTTAAAAAAAGGAAAATTAGGTTAGTTTGGCATGACATGTTTATCGAACACAGGAAAACTAATAGCTTTTACCACATGTATTTTTAAGATGTTAAAACAGTCTTCTTGATCACCTGTCCTAAAATTGTGTTATGAATAAGTAGTATGCTTACTCAACTGTAGGTTGTAGTTACTATCTGTTTAGAAAGTGAGCCAGCATTTATCTATCTTACATCCAATGGAACCATTACTAATCCACATAAATTCTTGAAATATTAGTGATGACAGTTCTATCTATTGGATATAAGATGTTTGGATCTAAGGGATTACAGTAGTAAGGTTTAGTCTTACTATCTCTCGATCTATCTTGAACCAAAAGATTCCCTTGTACTTATTTTGTTCTGCCATTTCTTTGGTGAATTACTACTATTAATGAAGAATGTAGAAGCAAAAAAAAATAAAAAATAAAAAGGAACTGGAAATCTACTCAATTACCTTTTCTTCTTCATCATGACATTATCTGCCAGAGGCTGAGCCTAGTCTCCTCCTTGTTCTCTTTGCAGCAAACTTGATTATAAAAGTCTTTTTTTCTCCTTTAGATTTTATCCCAGTTCTCATTACATTTGGATTTTAGCCCACTTGACACTACTCTCAGAAGTTCAAACCTTTCTTTTCTCTCTGCCCTTGATTAAATGTTCTATTTCTTTTTTCTATACATATATTTAAAACATAGACTTATCATGGACTATCCTACACTGTTATGTTGCTTTCGTTAGATATTTTCCCCATTTTGTTCTTTAATTACAGAGTGTTTTTGTTGTATTATAAGAACAAATGTGTTTAGAAGCTTGTTCATCTTGA
Organism: Balaenoptera acutorostrata; assembly: GCF_949987535.1. NCBI lineage: Eukaryota > Metazoa > Chordata > Mammalia > Artiodactyla > Balaenopteridae > Balaenoptera > Balaenoptera acutorostrata. The sequence goes on from NC_080068.1 coordinate 14,346,082, forward strand.
GTGGTCTTTATATGTTGATTGGCCATATAGGTATGCTTATGCTTATGTTTTCTCTGAGCATTTAAAAATATGCTTTTCACTGTTTACGATGTTTGGGATGTATGTCAAAATACTCTGTGAAGAAGGGAGGGGACTCAGATGGTAAATAGATAAAATAAGATTGGCCACCTGTTGATAACTGTTGAAGGTAAATGATGAGTACATGCTGGGTTAGTACACTATTCTCTACTTTGAAATATTCCATAATAAAAAATTTAAAACAAAAGAGATTATAAATTAGTACCAGCTTTCTAAACCTCACAAACTGAAGCCCTATTAATGCGTACATTTAAACCACCAGTTTCATGGAAATCATGAACATGAGTCAAAATTGTTCTTACATGGTGTTTATCATATTATTTTTATATTTGTAAAATATGCAAATAATATAAATGTTCAACTGTAAGATACTAATTAAATAAAACTTGGTACTTGGAATATATTGAATCATTAAAAAGAAATTGATAGATTTAGGTAAGTATGTACAAATTTTAAAATCTTTATTAGATATATATATTCTTATATTTATCCTTATATTTACTGGACAGTTTATATATATATATGTGTGTGTGTGTGTATATATATATATAATCTGTACCGTAGACTCACCTGTTTCTTAGCTTTCTAAATAGCGTATATCTTGTTGACATGCACCGCAGGTCCTCTTCTCTTAAACCTGTTTCTTTCTATTGAACATATTGAACCATTCCATTTTTTCATTTTGGTCCTGAGTTGTGACTAATCTCTTTTTTTAAAGTTAGCGTTCAGCCATAAAGACAAAGTAAACAAGCTCATCCTTTCGGAATATACCATGTAGATCTGTACCAGAAATACAGCTGCCACAACAGCTCCAGTGCTGAAAATATCTATCACATTGCTTCATTTCCTAAAACTTGTGTTTGAGGTCCAGAAAAAAACATGCCACATATTATGAATTGAATGAGACATATCAATAGACATATTAATACCTTTTTGAATCTCATTTCCACAAAGCAAATCCGTATCTAGGAGGAAACGTGGCCATGAAGTTCTTTGTAGGCTTGTTTGACTTTAGCCTTTCAGAGTCTTGGTGCAGAGATTAGCTTAAACATTTGAAAGAATGTGTGCGGTGAGGAAAAGCTTTAATTATGGTTGGATTATACTAATTTATTTTTATCTATCAGGTTTAGTTTGACTATACTAATTTATTTTATCTATCAGGTTTAGTTTGATCAAATTTACCATTTTTATAAGTTTCTTCTAGTATTGACAAATATGTGTAAGAGATGTTACATTTTAACATTGTGACACTGATTCCAAATCTATGAAATAAACAAATTAAAATTTGTTTTAAAACAAAATAAAATTTTACAATGGTAAATGAATATAGAGAAATCTAGCCTACTCAGCTACTATTCTTTTAGGAATTAATATAAAAAATAGAAAATGTTCTTAGGCCAGATAGTCAAATCCTGGAGAAAGAGTTTTTTAAAAATCTGTATAAATTTAAAACTGTTCCATAAAAATTTGTCAAAGCCTAAACTTCCCTGACTTTACTCTGCATGATTGACATTCTTTAAGGGAAAAAATGAGCACTCTAGTGCAGTCTGCCTAATGGATGTCTTTTTATTTGTTTCCATTGTTTCATTTTCCTTTCCTATCTTTCAAATGCTCCCAACTTGAAAGGTTTATTCTATTCTATAGGTTGAGGGGTCTTCTTTCAACAAGAAAGAGCTTTGGATAGGAAATAAAGTTAGGGTTGCACTGAGTGAACTTTCCAGCAGTCAACTTAGATATTTGTCAAAAGTAGTATGACATTTGGCAAGGTAAGTGACAGTAACATTGACTTGATTGTCTTAATGTGTCGACAGCACACAAAAGCTCAAAATCTGCTTTTTATTAAGTGGATGGTACCCCCTGGCTAAAGAATAATGAGTGTACTCTTTGGGGGCATCTTTTCTTTATTTAACCTGCCATTGCATACTGTATGTATTAGAAGTAGACACCACAGTTGTCCGGTTTGAAAACATAGCTCTTATAAATCAGTGTCTCTCTGTATAACAGAGATGAGGTAGCTTTTGCAGAAAGTAAATGGGGGATTGGATAAGGGTTTCTGAAACCGAAACAGTAGATGTCAGGAAAATACACCACCAAATTACAAGTATATGCCACTGTTTCCTTAATTTATGCATGAACCAATTTGTAACTGCTCACCTGATGGTCTAGATTTTAGCATCCCATAAAAAATATTTAGGTCAAATAAATATGCTACTTTATCCTTTAGAATGATAAAACATATAATTAAATGCATTTAAAAAAATAGAAACATTAAATGGATTTTTCAATAAAGTTACATGAGTATAAGAGGAGATACTAATGAACACAAAGCATATCTAATTACAAACTGCACAAGAAGTACATAATGTAGATCCCTGTATAATACATGCAGTCTAAGATTCTGTCTATGGGCTAAGATTTAAAATGCAGTATTTAGTTACTTATTTTTGTTCATTTATTTTAAGAGTAGTATATTTAATTGTTCTTGAATTTAAAAGAATAAAAAGAAACAAGTAAAAATGAGGAATTATACAACTTTGTATAAACGTCTCCTTCCTGAGAAGATGCTACTTTGTAAAGATTCCTTGAAAGTAAAATAACAGCAATGAAGATTATGAATACCTTTAAGAAATGAGTCAGTATGCTTTAAAAAAAAATCTACCACAGTTAATAAAATTGTATAGAACTTATACACCCACACCCACCCACACACACACACACACACACACACACACACAAGAATACAAGTAAAACTGGAACTCTAAATGAAAGTGGTGAATTTCATTAATATCAATATCCTGGTTGTGAATATGTGAATATTGTACTATAATTTTGCAAAATGCCACGATTGGTTTGGGGGAAGCTAGGCAAAGTGTACAAGGGACCAATCTGCGTTATTTCTTATGGCTGCATGTGAATCTATAATTATCTATAAAAAGTTTAATTAAAAAGAAAAATATCTACATTTTTAATGGGTATACGTTTAAATTTTCAGGTAACAAAATGTGGTCAATTGTTTTCTTAAATGAAATCTAGTTGGTGTACAATATTATGTTAGTCTCAGGTATACTACAGTAATTTTACATTTGCATATATTGTGAAATGATCATGATAAGTCTAATAACCAACCATCTGTCCCCATACAAAGTTATAACAGTATTATTGAACATATTCCTTATGCTATATATTACATCCCCTTGGCCTATTTATTTTGTAAGTGGAGGTTTGTATCTCTTAACTCCCATCACCTATTTCTCCCCACCCCCATCCCCTTCCCTCTGGCAACCACCATTTGTTCTCTGAGTCTATTTTCATTTTGTTTTATTTTGTTCTTTAGATTCCACATATAAGTTTAATCATATGGTATTTGTCTTTCTCTGTCTTACTTAACTCACTTAGCATAATACCCTCTAGATCTATCCATGCTGTCACAAGTGGCAGGATTTCATTTTTTATGGATGAGTAATATTCATTTTATGTATGTATGTGTGTGTATATATGTTGTGTGTGTGTGTGTATATATATATATATATTACATCTTATTTATCCATTCATTTAACAGTGGACATTTATGTTGTTTGCATATCTTAGCTGTTATAAAATAATGCTGCAAAGAACATTGGTATGTATATATCTTTTTGAATTAGAGTTTTGTTTTCTTCAGATAAGTACCCAGAAGTGAAATTGCTGGATCATATAGCAGTTCTATTTTTCCTTTTTTTTGAGGAACCTCCATACTGTTTTCCATAACAGCTGTACCAATTTACAATCCACAAACAGTGCACAAGGGTTCCCTTTTCTCTACATCCTCACCAACACTTGTTATCTGTTGTCTTTTTGGTGATGGCCATTCTGACAGGCGTGAGGTGGTATCTCATTGTGGTTTTGATTTTCATCTCCCTGATTATTAGTGATGTTGAACATGTCTTCATGTGTCTGTTGGCCATCTGGATGTCTTCTTTGGAAAAATGTTTATTCAGGTCCTCTGCCCATTTTTTAATGGAGTTGTTTGGGTTTTTTGATGTTGAGTTGTATGAATTCTTTTTATACATTTGACCCTTGAACAACACAGGTTTGAACTGTGTGGGTCCACTTATACCAAATTTTTTTCAGTAGTAAATACTACTGTACTCTGTGATCTATGGTTGAATCTGCAGTTGGTTGAATCTGTGGATGCAAAACTATGGATACAGATGAGCTGAGTATATGGAAGGCTGAATGTAAGTTATACTCAGATTTTAGACTGTGTGGAAGGTCAGCACCCCTAAACAATATGTTGTTCAAGGGCCAACTGTATTTTGGATAATAGCCCCTTATCAAATATATGGTTTGCAAATATTGTCTCCCATTCAGTAAAGCTTTTTAATTTGATATAATCCCATTTGTTTATTTTTGCTTTTGTTTCCCTTGCCTGAGTAGACGGATCCAAAAAAATATTGCGAAGACTAATGTCAAAAAGCGTACTGCCATAAAACTTCTATGAGTTTTATGATTTCAGGTCTTACATTTAAGTGTTTAATCCATTTTGAGATTTTTTTTATATGGTGTGAGAAAGTAGTCCAGTTTGATTCTTTTGCATGTAGCTGTCCAGTTTTCCCACCACCATTTACTGAAGAGGCCCTTTTCCCCATTGTGTATTCTTGTCTCCTTTGTCGTAGATTAATTGACCGTGTAAGTGTGGATTCACTTCTGGGCTTCTCTGTTCTGTTTCAGTAAGGTTTCTTTCTCTCTCATCTCAGAGCTCAATATCATAGTAATGGGCATAGTTCCACACAGTCATTCGGGAAACCAGGCTTTTTCCTTCAGTTGATTTCTCTTTTTTCTAAGGCATCAGTGACCTCTACCATATTCCCACACGTGGCTGGCCCAGGGGTGGGGGGAGGAGGGAGAAGCGGGGGTAGAATATAGGGGTTGGTGGAAAAGGAGGTAGTCAGGACGATTTGGGAGGTCCAGTGGGGTTAGGAAACAGATGTGGAGATGGTATACACTGCTTCCAACCACATTAAGGTGGCAAGAACTCAGTAACATGGACTCATACCAAGGGAGGTGAGACAATATACTTTAGCTCTGTGCCTCAGAGGAAGAGGAACCAGACCTGGGGGGAGGAGAAGCAAATAGCAGTTCTATCTGCATTTCTTATTGGCTAACCATGTGTTCTCTTTTGGTCCATAATTGAATTATATATCTCTGCAAGTTAAACAGTTGCTCTAGAAATTCAGATACATTTTGATTCATAGGTATTTGTTGCTAAAGTGACACTTCTTTATGATGTCACTAAGTCATAGCAACCTGCACTAGCTTTGATGATTCTGTGACATTACAAGAGCCTTCTGGCATTTAAACTGCCTTTATTTATATTGCCTGACATGTGATGGTCAATGACATGTGATGGTCAATTTTCTACTCATGTAGCTAAGCAACCCTTTTACATGTACCATAACAGCGGTTAAAAAAAAAAAAAAACCCACAATTATCTATGTAGATATCTGTCACTAAGTTCAATAACTTGTAAATTTCTCTAATCATCAACATGGTTTAAATATGCACTCTTTACAGCATATTTAAAAATAAAATGAACTCATTTTCTAGGTGTGTATTCTAAAGGACATGGTGGTGATAGGACCCATTGCCCAGGCTTTCCATTGCCTCAACTCTGTCCTCAGACCTAGAAATTCTCATTGATCCAGACGTGTTGCCTCGCAGGATGTGTATGGCTAACAATAGCTGTAATATTGATGACTCCTGCAGGACCATAGTTCATTTGATTTGTTCCTTCTTATTCCTGACGGGGAATGTTAAAAAAAGAAAAATCAGCTTGGGACTCAGCAATGCAATGGATTTAAAACTACCTGACACAGCCTTGCTGTATGACCAGTTTACAGAATTCTTAGAGCACCTCTCTTAATTTCTGATTTTCAGAGCAGAGCCAGCTTTTTTACAGTGCATTTTTCCAATGTTTGAATACCAGACATATAGATGGCTGGTTAAGTGCATGGAGTCTGGAGCCAGACTACCTGGGTTCAAATCTTGGCTCTGCCACTTATTAGCTATGTGACTTGGGCAAGTTTTATGTCTATATGCCTCAATTTCCTCATGTGAAATGTGGAAATATATTAAGACCGAATTCATAAAGTTGTTATGACATTTAAATAAGTTACTATTTGTGTATTTGTTTAATGTGTGTGTTTATTAAATAATTGGGGCCTATTTTTCTCGTGGATTTACTTCATCTTAAAACCTAAGCAGGAGACAGAGGATGTAACTAATATTCACTCAAGTGCTTGTCTTACTTTAGGAGAGTACCCTTCTGGACTCTGCTGACCAGTACACAGTCTCCTTGTGATTCATGATGCATTCGAGATAACACATATTCACTGCCTAATTCTGGATATTTTTTGTAATGGAATAAAAACATTTTAGAAGAAGATTTCTATTCAAAATTTAATATCACACAAACACCTGTATGAAGATAGTCACAGCAGTTCTAATCACAATAGCCCATACTGGAAACAACCCAAATACTCATCATTTAGAGAATGGAAAAGCAAATAATTGACAGAATACTACTCAGCCATGAAAAGAAACAAGTTATTTATACATGCAGCGTGCAGTATCATGGATGAATCTCAAAAGCATTAAACTAAGCCCAGACTCAAAGGTTAAATACATTGTGTTTCCATTTATAATTTATTCTAGAAAAAGTATAACCATGGTGACAAATCAGTACTTGCCAAGGACTAGAGGTGGGGGAAGGGGATTGACTGCAAGAGAGGGTGAGGGAATTTTTGAAGGTGATGAAAATTTTCCGTAGCTTGACTGTGGTCATGATTGCATGAGTATATACTTTTCAAAACTCATCAAACTGTACAATTAAAAAGGGTGAATTTTATATAACTTATAGATTAAGAAACCTGACTTTGAAAATTTTAATACTTGCTTTACACTTTCTTTCTCAACTTTCAAGGTTAGATAATCAGAAGCATGCTTAAAATATCTGCAAAAATATCTTCCTTTCTCAGCGCTGGAAAGTGTGGTCTGTAGAACAGCACAGCATCACTAGAGCTTTTCAGAAACACTCTTTCATCCTCCCTCCTCTCCCTCCTCCTGTAGACCTCTCAGCCAGAATATCTAGGGGTGGTACCTAGGAATCTGTGTTCTAACAGGCCCTTTAGTTATGCCAGAGTTTTAGAAGCACTGATGGCCTATAAGAAAATAAAGAAGTATGGTCATTATTCCAGGATTAAATATACACTTAAGGTATATTTAAATCTGTTATCTTTATTTCTCCACATTGTAATACACACAGTAACTTTTTTTTTTTTTAATTTTATTTATTTATTTATTTATGGCTGTGTTGGATCTTCGTTTCTGTGCGAGGGCTTTCTCTAGTTGCGGCAAGCGGGGGTCACTCTTCATCGCGGTGTGCAGGCCTCTCACTATGGCGGCCTCTCTTGTTGCGGAGCACACGCTCCAGACGCGCAGGCTCAGCAATTGTGGCTCACGGGCCTAGTTGCTCCGCGGCATGTGGGATCTTCCCAGACCAGGGCTCGAACCCGCGTCCCCTGCATTGGCAGGCAGATTCTCAACCACTGCGCCACCAGGGAAGCCCCACAGTAACTTTTTGGTTAATACATTATTGCATTACAGTGTCATTTTATTAACCACCTCTTAGACAACTTAAGTTGAAATACTAGCTGGCATTGTGTTACCAGAGCCTTTAATAACACTGTTACAAGGCAACAATAACTAAATTTCCAACTTCTCTGCCAAAGAGTTGGGAAAGATGTCTTCTTCTGACCTCAGAGGAAAGCTGCGTCCACATTTCACAAATATTAAAATGTAAAAAATAAAAATTTAATTGGTCTTAGAAGTGTATATCTCTCATAAAATCCCCTTATCTAGGATAAGAGGAAATAATTATTAACTTTGAAGAAAAGGCTAAAGTGAGACAAGTAGATAATGAAAAATATACATGCACTATGTTGGGAAATGCAAGGCACAAACCTAACAGATACTATCACTCTTGGAGACAGACTTCCTTTGAACATTGATGTAACTTTTGCCTGTGGCTAGCTGAGTGGTCCATTCTTCTCAGATGGGAGAATGCAGCAGCAACCTTCTGGCCGGGGTCATTGCCACATTTTCAGCATTGTTGGTAGATTTTAGAGGGAGTCCACACTCACTTTATGAACAGTTAAAATGTGTTTGGAATTTAAATGTATAGGTTGCCTATGAATTGTCTTCTGGAAATTGGCCTTTACTGTGCTTCATTATACCAACTGACAATAGACGGGCATTCACAGAAACGAACTCATTCACTTTTTAAATTCTTTCTTTATTCAGGTTTCTTGACAAATTACAAAGGTATGAGCCAGAGAACCAGGCTGAAATAGACTTAATCTGTTTCTGTCTGACTTGGGGCAATGTACTTAAGCTCCCCAAGATTCAGTTTCTTCACCTATAGAGTGGAAATTATAGTGACCTTGCAAACATGGTCATTGTGAAAATTAATGACATAATGGGATATCTAAGATGGTGTTGATTATCTTTTATTATTCTTTAATAAATATATATTCAGAGTCTCATCTGTGTCAGGCACTGTATTCCCTAGGAAGAGGAAGGCATGCAATTAAATTAAAACATGGTCTTCCCCCTGAGGAGTTCCATGCTTCTCAAATGAGGGTGGTATTGCCTCTCCGGGAATTTTTAAAACTGTGAGGGGTATTATTAGTTATTAAAAAGACAGGGTGCTGCTGACGCTGTGTCCCTAGGGATACTGAAGCTCCTAAAATGCATGGGACAGACCCCCAGTCTGATCATCAACAAAAAAATTATCTCACCCAAAATGCCAGTGCCACCGCTATAGAGAAACAGTCTAGTAGAGGAGGCTGACGAATGAAACAACGAATATAGTAACAGGAAAGTAAACGCTGTAACAGATGCAGTAAGAGCATCGTCGTCATTAGTATCATCACCATAATTGTAATACAGTGACAGCTATTTACAAGGTATCTTGCAACATCGTTTCATTTAATCCTTAAAACAAGCCATAAGGGAGGGTATTATATATGAGCGCTTCTCAAACTTTAATGTGTATAAGAATCAAATGGGGATCTTATTAAAATGAAGATTCTGATTCAGTAAGTTTGGAGTGGAGCCTTGGGAACAAACCATCGGCAGACCACACTGAAGAGCGTGGTACGTAAAGTTGTAGCGGGCACTGACGGTGCTCTGCGTGGAGCCCCCGAGACACTTGTTAGCATTGTGCTTCCTCGCCCTCCTGCCACCACTCCACCTCTACCCCGACCCAAGATTTCCTGTTAACGCTTGTACCTGCCACTCCCTTGGGGAGATGCTCTAGGGCTCCTGGGAACTGCTTTGCCCAAACCCACATCAGGCTGGAAGTGCCTGGAAGTTTAGGGCTCCCTGGAATAAACTTCAGCGAACGACGGATTGGTATGAGAGCACGAAAGCCCAATTTCTTTGCCAAGTCAGGGCAAACTCTGAGGCATCCCTTCGTAGACTTAGGCCTCTTGCAGGATTGAGCTAAAGCTCCCCTCTTCCAGAATTTGCCTAAAATCACACCCTTACTTGCCTTTCCCCTGCCCTGCTTCTGTTAGTGCCTTTGAAGTTTTTCATGCAAACACTTTAATAAATCCCTTGCATGTGGAACTTCATCTCAGTTTCTGCTTCTGGAGAATCCAACCCTGAGAGGTCCTCAACTCCTCTCTTTTCCTCTACTCACGCATCCTTTTGGCTCCCCCTCCAAATTACATCCCAAGTGTACTTTCATTTGAGTAGTCCAGCTTTCCACGAAACTCTCCTTGGACATAGATTTCAGAAATAGTGTAGAAAGAGTTGTGCCCCTTTTAGCTCCAACCTGAAATTTTAAAGCCTTAAAGTGAAAAATTCATGAGGCTTTTAGGATAATCATTCAGACGAGTGAAGTTTAACCACATCACATCATCTGTAATTAAATTTTGCTTATAAAGTTATTAGGGAAGAAAAGTTTAAGTCCAGCTGAAAATAAGCTTATTTTTAAAACTAGTTTTTATTTTATGGGAAAAGCAATGCCTCATAATGCATATCTCAATGTGGAAAAGTATAAAATGAAAAGTTAAAAAAAAATTTACAAGACACTTAAAAAGGAATGACTCAGTGAGTTACAGAAAAGGTATAGATGAATTTGTGACAATAAGGAGGCAGAAAGCAAATTTTCCAGAACACAGGTTAAGAATCATACTCTCCACACCTGTAAGCCTTCTCGATCACTGAAGAAAGGGCAAAAGATAGTGGACAGATCCGACTTGATGGCAGACAAGATTTTGTGCTATTTGGATATATTAAGATTGTTTAAGCTAATTTTAAATGACTTAAATATCAGAGAGCAAATGAGAAACTGATGGTTACAGGTTGGCCTTCCTCTCTGGTAAAAGGTCAAGTTATATTGCTTGAAAGATCATCTGGCCTGGACTATGAAATGGTATGTTTTCATTTTATTCAGAACTTATTCATGTGTTGAATTTTAGAAAATGGTATAAAGATGTTCGAAAAAAAATCTTGAAATACTTGATATATATGTTACATATTTAAAAATGTAAAAACCAGTGAAATTCACATTCTCAAAAAGTTGCAATCATTTAGAAGGCAAGATGTGAAGCATTTCATCTAACCTATCAAGATGATCTGAGATAAAGTTAGTTTAGACGTACGACTATTTGCTCTAACATTTTCCATGATGTGCTCTGAGTTCCATTGTGGGCATTTGGGGTAGGAGTTCATTTTTCAATCATTTTCTTCACTTTTTAGACACATATATAATGCAGTACAATTTTAGAGACCTCATTATATTATCATTTTGTCTTCTCTGATCCACTTTCTAAGTGTTACATCTTTCCTATTTGAATACAGAGTAATCAAATAATAACGAGCTTGCCGGCCTTCTGATTGACATGTATCTACTGTCTTATTTGAACTAGATCTGAAAAAATGGAACAATTCTAATAAAGTATGTATGGTAAATATGATAGACAGACTCATTTTAGCAGAGGAGACTTGGACGTGGAGTTCCTTTACTCATCACCTGGTTTCCTCGGCTGCATCTCAGGCATGTCACCACACCCACAGCGGCCTTTATTCTCAGTGATATAATTCCTTCTCAGACCAGAGTATGGAGGGAGGGCTTGGCGTATTGGATCCTCAGACATCACAGTGCACAACACATACCTTTATGAACTGGAGGCTTTTACTTATTTTCTCAGGACTGTATCAATCTACAAATTTAAAAGACTAGAGAGTTTTCATGCTTAATCTAACTGCAAGATACATGGATATTATATTATTCACCCCCAGAGTGTCAGCTCCACTAAGGCCTGGATCTTTGTCAGTTTTGTTCACTGATGCGTGTACTTAGAACAGTCCTTAGCACTTCATAGGATACACACACACACACACACACACACACACACACACACACACGTATATAGAAAGAGTGTGAATAAATATATCACAAACTGGCAATCCGGTATTCCAAGGCAGGACTGTATTGGATTAATTTTGTGTTATTATTTTTCTTTGCTGCCTGTGTGACTTTGCTTATATCTCCCTATCTTTTATCACTAGGGCCCTATTGTACACGATTCTTTTAAAGTACTTTGAGTAAGATTGGAATTTTGAGGTGCCTTTTCTTATTCCCTTCTATCTGAAACAAGAGAAAGAAAACTAGTGCTGACTGATTATCCGTTATATGCCGGACACAGTGTAGACGTGTTAAAGTTCGTGATTGTATTAAACAGGGCAGACTGGAGTAGGTCTAATGTGACCTGACTCTATCCTCCCTTTATCTTCATAACAAAGCTGTCAGCAGTTGGGGCAGCTGCAAACAAGATTGCTACAGGGTAACCATGAATCTATTTAAGAATCAAGACTAACTTGATGGATGAGAAGGACATCTATGGGATTCTTTCTGCCAGATCCTGCTTAGAAAAGCACAGACTATCTTTTAATATTGCTATTCCTGGACTTCTTTATTCTTCAGAAGGAGTTCCAGTTCCTCTTTATGTGATTTCTACGAATTGGGGTGCTAACTTTTTAGTATACCTCTAGTATGCTAAATCGGAAATCATAGCTCTCCTTCTGAACAGAACATGTACCTTTGGGAGCTTTGCAAAATTCATGTAACCCTTTACATCGCTGCAGAAGATTAGAGTTCCATGTGTAGAGAAAGCATTGTGGAAATAATTCAGGGTTTGGAGCCAAACATATAGATTTGAATTCCAGCTCTACATCTGGCTAGCTAAACTTAACTGGGCCTTAGCTTATTTATGAAGTAGGGGATCTTTTATTTTTCAGGACTATTGCAAGAATTAGAGGAAATCATGAGCAGTTCCTTTGAATATAGTACATACTTAATAAAGATACTATAACGATTGGAAGAGGGTAGGGGTAGGACATGGTAATTGTTTATCTTTAGATGTATATTGCCCACTTTGCCATGTATACCAAATAAGGAGGTTTGGAGAGTGATTTCAACTCATAGCTCCTATTTAATGCCTACCTTTCCTTCAAGGCTCTGGCTATGCCAGATCCTGCACTGATCTCCTCCAACGTCACTTGTCCTTCCTGTGGTATAAATTGCATGCAACAGCATGTCAGGAAGCCTGTGTTAAATATGAATTTTGCTGTTTATTCACCATAGGACCTTGGGCAAGTCAGTTCAAGTTCCTGAGTGTCAATTTCCTTCTTATTAAAATGATTGTGGGCTTGTATTGAAGATTAAATAAGATAAAAAATGAAAGATGTCACAAACTTTAAAATGCTTTACAGGTTGTCTCAGTTATTCATGGCTGTGTAACAAATCACCACAAAAAGTCAATGAGTTAAAGCAATAGTGATTTATTATTTCTCGCAGTTCTAAAGTCTGGGCTGGGATCAGCTGGGCAGTTCTTCAGCTCAAAGTGGTGTCAGGGGCTGGCTCCTTCATTCACCTGTCTGATGCCTTAGCTGATGTAGAGGAGCAACATTTGCCACCCAAAGTGTCTTTCTGGCATGAAGATTAATTTACGCTGATTAGTTTTAAGAAACAGAAGAGTGGGGAAGTCTTTTTTTTTTCTTTTTTTTTTTGTAACCTCCCTCTTAGCTGCCTAAAGAATTTAGATGCAGAGGCTGTTGTTGTTCTGGAATAGAGCTATCACCAAAGCTGTCTGCAAAGAATAGGGGCTAGTTGTAGTGGAGGAGAGACCAGAGTCCACTTTCCCATGGTTTCTGCAGGGCCCAATAAACATTTGTTTACCAAACAGTTTGCTTTTCATCTCCATATGAATTGCCTTTCTCGCCTTTGAGGTCCCAAACCACCACCCCCAAGATCCTCTTTTGTCTTTAGCTGAAGATGGTATTTAAGGTGAGGGTTCTGGCCATTTTGGTGAGTTTACTCAGTTTTCCTGGGTCCCTCCCATGTATGTATGTTATTAAACTTGTGTTTGATTTTCTTATCTGTCTCATGTCCATTTAATTCTTAGGCCAGCCAGAAGAAACTAGAAGCATAGAGAAAAATTGCTTCCTCCCTGACACTGACATGGCTGGGATAGGTGGGGCCTACCTGGGTGTATCTGTTACCACGTGTCTTCTCTGGCAAGGTGGCCAGGCCACTTTGCATGGTGGCCCAGTGATCCAAGAGAGCCTCTTCCAAGAGGACAAGCCTCAAGCCTCTGCCTGCATCAAGCCTCAAGCCTCTGTAGCCTCGCACAGTTACAGCCCCTGGGTGAGGTGACTACACAAGTACATGAGCACTGGGAAGTGTAGGTCACTGAGGGCCCCCAATGTGACAGTCTGCCACACCAGTGTAAGCAGCAATCGATAGTCTCACTCCACTTCTGCTACATTTTGGCACCTGCTTTACTTCTCTTTTTGGTGGGGGGATTGTGTGTTGTGTATATCTTGTCATCCTATTGTTCCAAGGAGATTACACTTTGTTTGTTGGCAGTGACTGTGCTCCAGGGTTATTTTATGTTCTCACAAAGATAATATTGTAGTATGTGGGCTTTGGAGCCTTCACAGACTAGGTCCAAATCCTTCCTGAGTCTGCCACTTACCAGCTGTGTAGTCTTAGGCAGGTTACTTAACATCTCTGAGCCTCAGTTTCCTCACGTGCAAAACGGAGTAATAATAGTTTCTTCCCTCACATGATTGTTATGAGAATTATATGAGCTATTACGAGGGGAAAAAAGAACCGCTCCCGGTCCAGAATAAACTTTAAATGTTAATGTTATAATATTTTATTAATATAAAGATAGCCTGGTGCACTGGTTTAATTTGTGTCAGATTTCTCATCCCTGAGTCCCAGTCTAACACCTCAGGAAAGAATGGATTTCTTGAATAACTAATATGGAAATATTTCACAGCCTGAAAAATTGTGAGAAGCACTTACAGATAAAATAAAATCAAGTCTGTGTTTTAACATTACATTGGACAGTTAAGTTAAGGCTTTGATATTTTTTTTCATCATTCTTCCCAGTTAAAAAAGGAAGAAACTATTTTGGTTACATCCCTAACCTTTTTCAATTTGGGTAGTCATATTTGATACTTTAAGTTAAATATGTGTTAAAATAGTTATGCAAAGGTATTATAATTAAGAAGCTAGTGACATTTACTGATACTTCTTTGTAGACTTTACTTGCCTGTAATACTCCATGATACAAAATGAACAAGAATATTTTGACTTTATTTACATGTAAACATTATAGTGTATATGTTGCGACCTAAAGGCACTCTCTGAATTATATTCAGCTTATTCCTGCCAGTATGCTACCCTCTCTAGTGTTTAACACAGTTACTTTTGAACAAGGGATATAGCTGGCAGCATCGAGCGATCGATTTTCTACTCACATTCTCTCCTTTCCACCCAGTGAATTTTACTGCCTATGGGCAGTGACAGTTGTACCCTCTAATTCATTCCACTATTCTCCCCTTCACACCCACAAACAAAAGTCTGCTGACAAAAGAAAATACCTTCCTTTGGGGGAAAGATGGGCGAGGTTAGACCACAAAATGTCACTGTAATAAGGATCAGGACAATTAAGAAGTTTAAATATTAGATAAATTTATTTAGCAAACTAGCTTAATTAACTTTTGGTATTTTTTTCAATAACACCATAGGTATTTGAAAACCTTTAAAGTATTAATTAGCTCTTTTGCATTAGGAGCTATTAAATTCTCCATATATTTTTCAAATATAGAGAATATTGTCCATGTGAGATACAAATAATTTGCAAACACATTTGCCCTCCTTGACTTTTTAACAGGCCTATATTGTAGTCATTTGATATAAGTACATTTCCTTTTGTTTTTTCTCTTGATCCAAGCATCTTCTTTAAGACATATGCTTTCTACAAGAAAAATAACATATATGTGTTTTAGTGTTCAATGTATATTCAAGTGATTTGTGTATTGGTTGCAGGGCAGGAGCCCAAATAGAAAGTGTTAAGAAAAGAAAAGGGATACAATTTTTCTGGTAATGGAAGCATGACAGAGAAGGAAAATGATGAAACAGATTGTTTCTATTTTCTTACTCATCTAGGAAAAATAGTTTAGAAGTGTATTCAAATTGGGTAGGCCTGCATTTTTAAAATAGCAGGAAAAATTATACAAATCAGAAATGTGCTCGTCTTTCACCCCAAAATGTATTTCTTGACCATTATTTGGTTTAGTGTATATAATGAGCCTATGCTATTTTTTCCTTTCTCAAGCATTTATTATGTTCTATGTGCTTGTCATACAATGCCTCAAATATCTTAAATCCTGGTGTGACAGAGAAATATGAATGAACAGGTGTAAAAACAGTTACGAATTTCCTGATAAACGTCCGTGCTTTGTAAACGAGGGGGTGGACATCAGAGAACTGTCATAAAAGCATTTATAGAGGAGAAAGCACTTTTAAATTCAAAAGTAGCCACTAAAAACCCACAATGATTAAGGGATCCTTTTAGTTCAAAAATATAAAAAAATAAAAGGGAAAAATTTGAGTTAACCAAAGATAAAGCAAATGATAATTTTCCCCCAAATTAAGTCAAGATTGATAATATTAAGGATGATAACAGAGCATGTTTTTTCATGCATTTATTAAAGTCTATTTGAAATTTTATGTGGAAATGTTTTCTTTTTTTTTTTAATTAATTTATTTATTTTTATCTTTGGCTGTGTTGGGTCTTCGTTTCTGTGCGAGGGCTTTCTCTAGTTGCGGCAAGTGGGGGCCACTCTTCATCGCGGTGCGCGGGCCTCTCACTATCGCGGCCTCTCTTGTTGCGGAGCACAGGCTCCAGACGCGCAGGCTCAGTAGTTGTGGCTCACGGGCCTAGTTGCTCTGCGGCATGTGGGATCTTCCCAGACCAGGGCTCGAACCCGTGTCCCCTGCATTGGCAGGCAGATTCTCAACCACTGCGCCACCAGGGAAGCCATGTTTTCTAATTTTGTAGAGAAAAAACAATTACAAAAACCCCAACTTGGTGCCTATTTATTCATTCAACAAATACTCATGTGGCTTCTGCTACGTACCAGCTACCACACGAATTATTGGGAATAAAATGGTAAGAGAGAAGCCAGAGCCTCTGCCCTCATGGAACTTAATGTGAGCATGAACCGAATGTTAACCTCAAGTCTTCTGTCAGTCCCTTTAAGAAATTAAATGATACAGGCCAAGAAAGCTCCTGTGCTTTGTAAAGTGTGCAAGCCGTTTTATCAGCTTTCTGGAGAAGTCCTAATATTGTCAGGGAGCAAATTTGCATTTAATATCTACTTAAGTCAGGTCATATTGTTTTCTGTTTTGACTTTAAGAAGAAAATGTGATTGGTAATAACAATAAAATGGGCACAGTTATTTAGAAGGGAGTGTTTATGCCAAGGAAATTACAGAGGCAGGTTAAGATTTGCAAGGAGATGGCATTTTTCCAGTAATTGCTCTCTGCATGTCTGTGCAGCAGGTTTGATTCAGGGCCGGCTGCTGTTTGAGAGCTTCTTTGCTTGCAGAGGGAGGTCTGCTGCATTACCTAATGATGTTTGATCTGCTCTTCTGTGGTTTCATCCGAACTGCCATAGTAACACTAACAGTGCTAGCCCACACCGCCATCAACATTCCGGAGAAGGCTTGTCCTGCCTTCACAGGACTGCTCTCACATCTGCTGTGGAGCATTCCCAATTCATCAGATGTATGCTTTAAAAAAAATGCTTTCCTGGGCTTCCCTGGAGGTGTAGTGGTTGAGAATCTGCCTGCCAATGCAGGGGACACGGGTTCGAGCCCTGGTCTGGGAAGATCCCACATGCCGCGGAGCAACTGGGCCCGTGGGCCACAATTACTGAGCCTGCGCGTCTGGAGCCTGTGCTCCGCAACGGGAGGGGCCGCGACAGTGAGAGGCCCGCGCACCGCGATGAAGAGTGGCCCCCGCTTGCCACAACTAGAGAAAGCCCTCGCACAGAAACGAAGACCCAACACAGCCAAAAATAAATTAATTAATTAAAAAAAAAAATGCTCTCCTGGGGAAGAAAAATAAGTATTTGAGAGATGACTATGATATTTTTTAGCCTACTCTGCAAATTTTCATTATTATAAGAGCATTTCTAGGTTTTGTAGGGCCTAAAACTTGTACAATTATAGGAGAGAATACTACTTGTTAAAAAAAAAAAAAGCCAAGTTATATATTCAGAATTAGAAACAAAGATGAATATTTACTTAGAATAAAAAAGAGATCACATTGCATTACAAATTTAAGAGCGCTGATACACACCATTAAGTATCACAAAATCCAGAAAAATAACCTTGCATTGTTTTAATTAACTGTCAGACACACTTCTGTAATAGTTTTTCGCTCTGATTTCCTATGTGTATATTCATTGATTTCCTCTTTACGAAGGACTTTGTAAGATAATTTTCTGTAGTGAGATTAGAAAGATAACTCAGTTTTTCTACAAGCATGGTGATCAAAATCATTTTTTTTTTATTATTAACAGTTTAAAATAGCTTCTTCCAGCTTCACAGCTCATTATTGGTTATGACATGTAAATTTTTAGAACTGTTGCAATATTAGGGAAATCCTCAATCAAATTCATTTCACATATGAACTGTCAGATTTCGAAGAACATTTCACAGACGAACTGTGGCTCTGAATATTTCAAACTGTTTTTCTCCTCAACTGCTAACATTGTTACAGTGTCAAGCACCAGAGGACACCATCTTATCACAGTACAGCTTCCGACCCCGCACCTTTTAGTCAGGAGCTCAATACCTCACTCCGGTGGGTGGTCAGAGTATTCCAGGCCTGAGAGCTGTAACTTAACCATCAATGGAAATGACTGCATATCACCTAAATTTTTTTTTCTGAATTTATTTAAAATATACCCAAGTCAAATTCCCCTTAGCCTGATTCAAAAAATACCTAAGGCTACTTCACTGCCACCCGCCTAAGGGAAGGTCAAATAGAGGGGAACGTCGGTGTAGAAAGTGACAGTGGTCTTAACTGACTGCAATGAAAATATTTTCATTTTGCCAAACTAGTGAGGGATCCTGACACCTGAACTCTCTTGGCTTCCCGGTGAACCTCCTTCTGCTTGGCCTGCATTCAGTCGACCTTTGCACACCAGTCTCCCTTCAACTCTGTCTGGTCCAAAAGAAAGTCAACATCTTATAAGGTTTGCTTAACACTCCTCTCAGGTATCCTAACTGCATCCTGCCTTCATTTCCTTTAGCCCTGTCACTTCTTTATCAGACCAAAGACTGGTTGATCATAAGGCAAATAAGACTGAGAGGCTGGAAAGACATGCCTGCATCATTTGGACCTTCTCCAACACTCTGATCTATGCACTTGAGGATTAAGGCTTTCCAAAAATTATCTTAGAGAATGGGCTGAGCTTACATCTCTGAGATTTCAGATGTATTTCTTCCCTTTTATTTTATTTTTGTAGAAGACACAGAACTGAGATGTACCGTGAATATGAAAGAGAATGAGTGCCAGTGACTTCAGTGAATATTGATCAAAACATGTTGTTTTCTTTTTTTTTTTTTTGGTGCGTGTGATGGGGAGATTTCTCAGTGAACTGTTGCCAACCTTTGCTCAGCACAGTCTCTAGAACATTAAATGAAACATAATACAGCCTTATCACCAAGTTGATTGAACATGCAGAAGGTGGCGGGAAGCTTTCATTAAACTGTACAAATGGACTATTAGTTTATTCTCTTCCCCAGTGTTCTACCGTCAAAAGCCGAGGAAGAAAGATACTAACATAATGATGCTATAGCATCCACTGACAGCACAATAATTGTTTCATTCTGAGCATTTTGAGAAAGAGTCCCGATTTTTCAGGCTTGTACCTCAGCCATATATCTTTAATTGACTGAAGTGTGGAGTAAAACTTACAAGATAGATGTGAAACAGTTTACTGTTTTGTTGTGTCAGGCATGAATGCTGTAGGCCATTTTTACTTTCACATGTAATAATGCCATATTTTAAATGAACATCACCACTTTCCTTGGCATATTTTAAAATCACTCTGCAAAGCATTGAATGGTTAATTATCAGAAAGCGAGCAATGAAGAAAGTGGAAAGCGAGTTATGTGAATTAGGGAGCAAGAAATTTTCCTCTGCCCTTCTGGGTTCTTCTCACTGATCTGAAAATTGAATTGACATGAGCCAGATTAACTGGAAAAAAATCATACCAAAGTTTAATAACACATATACATGGGAGAATAACATATATACATGGGAGGGACCCAGGAAAACAGTAACTCACCAAAATGGCTGAAACCCTCACCTTAAATAGCATCTTAAGCCAAAGACAAGAGAAGATGTTAGGGTAGTGGTTTGGGACTTCAAAGGAAAGGAAGGCAATTCATATGGAGATGAAAAAGCAAATGTTTGGTAAACAAATGTTTGCTGGGCCTTCCAGAGACAATAGGACACAGAGAGAAATTTTAACAAACTTTGCTGGGTTCCCTGCTGTCTACACACCTGGTTCCTACTGTAGTTATCTATGGTGATACCCCCTTCCTGGGACAGGCCCTCTATCTACGTTCCTTTAGGCAGTTAGGGGGAAGGTCAAAGGTTTTTCCCAAGTCTTTTAGGTATTGATTGTTTTTAGTGGAAATAATCTGCATGCCAATATCATAAACCAGAACTCAGTATATATCCAGGGCCTCTGTGCTGCAGCTAACCAATTAATCCCTAAACTATACAGCTTTTATATCCATAAATATGTCTTAGTAAATCCGGAAACATAAAATATTTTAAACTGGTAATATTATGAAAGGCAAGTGTTACTGAATAATAGAACCAACTCTCAACTCTATTTTTGTTTGTCATACAATTTGTTTACATTGGAAAGGACCTAATGTCCAACCTACTTATATATAGGTGAGAAAACTGAAATCCAAGGAAGTTAAGTGACTTGTCCTAAGCCTACAACCTGCTAGTGATAGTCAGGGCTAAATTCCAGGTCTGCTTATCAGTCCAGGACTCTTTTCCCTGAAGTATTTTTTCTATTAATTCTGCATTGATGACTAATTTTATGTGATGTGACACTCAGCTTATGAATTAGACTAAGCAGTGTCTATAATTTTCTCAGAAATTCCCGTTTTAAGATGGTATCTTATTCCCTTTTGCTCATAATTGATGAATATAAAAATGTCAACTCTTAAAAAAATAAGATTTTGTGGTTGAAATTTTTCATAAAATCCTGTAGTATAAATTCTCTGCATATTTTTTTTGCTACAAGTATTGGTTTGCTATTGCTGCTATAACAAATCATCACAAACAGTGGCTTAAAACAAGACAAATTTATTATCTTACAGTTCTATAGATCAAAAGCTTGAAATGGGTCTTGCAAGCTAAAATCAATATGGTACCAGAGCTGCGTTCTTCCTGGAAGTCCTAGGGGAGAGTTCACTCACTCATCTTTCCCAGCTTTTAGAAGCCACCCACATTCCGTGGCTCATGGCCTCTTTCTCCATCAGCATAACACCTTCCAATCTCTCTCTGTCTAGAACCCTCCTGATACCCTCTTTAAAAAGGCCCTTGTGGTTACATTAGACCCAAGTGGGTAATCTCAGATAACCACCCCATCTCAAAATCCTCAATTTAATCACATCTATAAAGTTCCTTTTTTTTCATGTAAATAGCATATTCACAGGTGTCAGGGATTAGGAGATTAACATCTTCTGGGGGGAAGGAGGAGATGGGGGCATTATTCTGGCTACCACACTGCCCCACTTAACTAAAAGTTATTGCTTTAACTTGTTCCTCATCATATTTTGCTTTAGTTTTAAGTTTCTTTGGGTTTATCAGGAATAGACAAGTAGCTGTATTTTCAGACACTTGCCCAAAATAAATATTTATAATTTCTAACACTTAAAAAAGCTTTGCACCCCTCTCATACTCCACTGTTATAATGGAGGCCTTGCTTGTTATATATTTGTTTTTTCTAGGACAAAATAAGGGTAAAATTTTAAAAGAAATGAAATTGTGAGATAATCTCCAGATTATAAGAATAAAGAATTCCTCAGGTTCTTCCAAGGGTGATAAACAACAAATCCCTATCAAATTAGAAAAGTTTTTATATGACCTCGTATCAGTTTCCTAGGACTGCCGTAACCAGAAACTCGCCTGCTTAAAACAATAGGAGTTCATTTGCTCATGGTTCTGGAAACCAGAAGTTTGAAATTAAGGTATTGGCAGGGCCAACCTCTCTGGAGTCTCTAGGAAAGAACCCTTTCTTGCCTCTTCCAGCTTCTGGTGGCTCCAGGCGTCCCTTGGCTCGTGACCACAAAACTCCAACCTCTGCCGTCATCTTCACATCACCTTCGTTATGCCTCTGTGTCCTTTTTTGTCTCTTACAGGGACATTGCCATTGGATTTAGGACCTATCCTAATCCTCATCTCTATCCTTACCTAATTATATCTGCAAACATCATGTTTCCAAACAAGATCATATTCTGAGCTTCCAGGTAGACATGAATTTTGGGGGGACACTATTCAACCTACTACAAATATAAAGATGTATTAAAGAATTATTCCTTATAATTAACTTGCTAGTTAGTTTTTGCCCACTTGTCCTTACTTGAAAAAATAAGTAAGAAATAATTAGCCTTCTTCTTCCTCAATGCTGTGGACCTTTTTCCTGTTATTATTAATATTACCTAGTTCTTAGGAGTTCTCTTAATGCCAAGTAATAACAACAGGAAGAAAGATAATCATGATTCTCATTGGATGTGTTTTGCTCTGTGATTGGCATAGTCCTTGATACTTTACAAACGTTGAACCCCACGGCAATCAGATGGCTTTATTATATCAATACATGTCTCACACATGAAACACTGAGGTTCAAAAAGCCTCAATAATTTGGCCAACATTACACGCATAGGAAGAAGCAATGGTCAGAATCAGACATAAGTAACAAAATATCCCCCTCTTTTCCAGTTTTCCGGAGTCCTTATCACAAGATCCATTCTGTCCCAACCTGTTTCCCAACCACATATATTCTTCAATTCTCACTTTTGAATTCACCTCTAGGCTTTTGCACTAGCAATTAACAATTAATGCATTGCATTCAACCTTTTTGCGTACAAACCGCAGAAATAATAACAATAGCAACAACAACTTGAACTTCAAAAGTTTGAAGAGTGTCGATAAAAAGAGAAAACCAATCAACCAACAAACAAGACATCCGTAAACAGTGCTATTGGATTTAGGAACCACAGGAAGCAGATGGAAAATGCTGAAACATTTCTAGAGAGACTGAAAAAAATCCTCTATTAAATTGGAAAGAGTTTTCGGATTCTGATTTTAGATCACAAATGAAATGAAAGCAATTATAAGAAAACAACTGTTTGTGAGTAAAAATATACCCAGAAATTCCTTGATTTACGAAATGACCTTACCTTGGGAAAAACATTTGCATAAAATATTTTGAATAGAAGGTGCTGGCCCTCTAAAGTCTCTTGACCTTATAAGGTAACTATGCAAGTAAACAAACAAATAAATAAAAGTAGAAAATGATATTGTTACCATGTTTATGGATAAACAAAACTAGGAAAAAATAAAATGAACATTTGAATAATGGTCCTTAAATAGCAAGGTATTTGAGGTGTTGACAGAGGCAGTAAATAAACTCACAATTCTACCTCTTGATTAGCATTTAATATAAAGAGAGCTTTTTAAAATTTTTCCTCTTATGCTTTTATATTTCCCCCCACTGATTTAAAATTTTGCTCTTAATATGAGGAATGCTTCCTTTCTTTTATGAATTGAGCTATTTTCTAGTGTTTAATTTTTCCTCATTTTGTAAGAGAATACCATAAAATTATTGCAAGCGATATACATGGAATATACATCTTTAGTAAGAATCAATAAAAGGTTCTCTTAAATTAGTGTGTGTGCTAAGACTCTGAGCCTTCTAATCTCACTTTCATACTCTCCCTTGGTGATTTTATATCAAACAATGAGTTTGCTAACATCTGTTAAAATGATGATAGCCAAGGGTGGGAGGGAGATGCAAGAGGGAGGGGATATGGGGATATATGTATATGTATAACTGATTCACTTCGTTATACAGCAGAAGTTAACACACCATTGTAAAGCAATTATACTCCAATAAAGATGTTAAAAAAAAAATAAATAATAATAGCCAAAGCTACAACTCCAGAGATCCTATTCCTGAGCATATATTCCATCACCTATTGTATAATACTTGCCCACTCGGACCACTTGAGTGTCCCTAGTCATCTTAATTTCTGCATATCCAAAACTAATCCCATCACCCTTCATCACAAACCTGACCCTTCTGTAGATGGCTACCAACCTCCCATTCAACCAATTCAGACATGCCAGGGTTGTCCCAGATGGTTCCTTCATACTCAGGACTTAACTGGTTGCCACATCTGGAGAAACCTGTCTGCTAAACATTTCTCCTACCCTTCTCCTTATCTCTATTTCTTCTGTTGATTTACATTATAATATCTCTATGCCCAGACTCTGGATTCCATTTAAATCATTATCCCTCCATCATTAAGTAGTTTCTTAAAACTGAAATCCTTCCATGGCTTGCCCTAGCTTTCAACATAAGCTTAATAATACTGAGATTGCCATTTTTATGTTTATTACATGTCATATACTATTCTAGACACTTGACACACATATCTTTGCATTAGTTCTCACCTGTCATCAATCTTGTAAGATAGATATTACTCTAATTTTATAAATGGAGAAATTGAGGTTAAGAAAGCTTAAGTAACTTGCCCGAGACTAGTGAGCCCAGTTAGTGGTTAGCTGGGCTCAATCGTAGGATGGCCTGGCAGCAAAGCCTTCTATTCCACTGGATCTTTTGCTAAATTAGAAGTCATGAGATCAGCATGTGGGCTTTTAGTTATCCGTAGCACTCAGCTGCTGAGCCTCCCTAGCTTGGGCAGTTGCTTCCGCAGTACCAGGGCATTTGTTATGTCTGTTTCTTTCTTTCTTCTCTCTCTCTCTCTCTTTTTAAATTTCATACATGTGCACCTTTTAAAAAATTATTCAAGAATACATTCAAGTTATTTTAAAATTTCAAATAAAGAAGAGGTAATTCGAGTAAATGATCCGTCCTCTACTCTACACATTCCGTCTCCTCCAGAGACCTAATCACTTTCACACTTTAGTCTTTTTTTTTTTTTTTATAAATTTATTTATTTTTATTTTTGGCTGCGTTGGGTCTTCATTGCTGTGCGCGGGCTTTTCTCTAGTTGCAGCGAGCAGGAGCCATTCCTCACAGCGGTGTGCGGGCCTCTCACTGCGGTGGCTTCTCTTGCTGCAGAACATGGGCTCTAGGTGCGTGGGCCTCAGCACTTGTGGCACGCGGGCTTCAGTAGTTGTGGCTCACGGGCTCTAGAGCACAGGCTCATTAGTCGTGACTCACTGGCCTAGTTGCTCCTTGGCATGTGGGATCTTCCCAGACTGGGGATCGAACCCATGTCGCCTGCATTGGCAGGCAGATTCCTAACCACTGTGCCACCAGGGAAGCCCTACACTTTAGTCTTGACCGTGAATTCATTTAATCTAAAGACTTGGATCTCCTCTGCTCTGGGAAGTTTCCTTCCATTATTTCTGTTTATTGACTCTGCTCTTCACCTCTCGAACTCCTATAGAGCAATCTTTGTGCCACTGCTCTGGCAATCTGGTATAGCTTGTGAAACTACACTTAAAATCGTACAAAATTATTGGGTTGGCCAAAGAGTTCATTTGGGTTTTTCTGTAAGATCTTACAGAAAAACCCAAACAAACTTTTTGACCAACCCAATATATTCATCGGATTACAAAGAAAACCAATTATATTAAAATTCAGTTATCAAAATACTAAAAAGTATAATATAGTAATATAATTCTTTGTCAGCGCATCAATAAAATGATCTAGCAACACATTTATCTAAATTCTGAAGTAGTGATGGGCATAAATTTCATTTTGAGATACCTGCAGCAATGTATACTGCCATGTGAAAATATCTGTGCTTTCTGTTGGTGATAAATTCACATGTACTCCCAGTGCTACTGTGATTTTTGCCTACATTCGTCATTGAAGAAGGAATTATTAAATTCAGTTAAAGCTTATTGAAAAAGATGTAGTTCATTTTCTATCCAAGGACTCCTTGAAATCTATCCATGGCCTTATGTTAGTATTACTGGGATTTAGAATCTCTCTGTTTCTTACATTTCCTCTCTTACCTTTCAACTCTTTGTCTTTTTATACTGTGTTCTAGGATTAACTTTCTATCTAGACATTTTACTCCATTGGTAAAGAGAGCTTATAACCATTTTTTTTCGACCTGTTATGCTAAAATTTCATGTCTAAAATAATGAGGAAATTACAGATAGGAGCATTCAATCACTCAAAGTGAAGTTTCCAAAGGAAAGAGAAATTGCTTTGAGGTGGATATAGATTTCTTGAGAAAAGTGCTATAAAGGAACATTTTGCATATCACTAACACTGATTATTAAATTCTTTGTGTAAGACTAGATAAACCCAGAGAAGATCCCCAAATCCAGAGATGGTAGTCCTAATTTAGCCTTTGTGACTACTTTATGTTTAGTCTAGAAAACAATTCAATAGTCATTCAATTTGGAAATGAAAATATTCATGAAACTTCCTTCATGAAAATTCCAAAAACCAAAAGAGAACGATCAAGGACTCTGTAATAGAGTTATATGGATGTTATATGGTGAATGATAAGAGGTGACTTCTCCAAATGGAATTACTGCTTAATGAAGAGAAAAAGAAGATAGAGGGAGAAGGAGGTTAGGAAGAGAGAGACATAGTTTTAAAATGAATAAACTAAGAACATTTACAAAATAAAACAAAACAAAACCCACAGGGGCAGATTGAAATTTCTTTTGCCACTGGAATGACAAGTTCTTTATACATGTTCGATATATTCTAAACGTTTGCCTCTCCTTTCATTCCCATTGATGTCATACCGGACTACAAAACATCAGGCTGCAACGCTGAGGATAGCCTGTCAGCTGAAGCTGACAGACATGGCTGATCACCCGGTGTCCCTCTCACAATGCCAGGGTCTATTCTTCACATCCTGTGCTTTACGATAGCTATTCAAGGGAGAAGGCAAACAGAAAATGCATCAAACCCCAGAGTAATTGTCCATTGTTTTCCTCTTGCCATCAGCTAATGCTCTCATTCTGATACATACCCACCCACCGGCACCACTGAAATCAGTGAGCGACTTCCTTTAAAGGCTGCAGAGTTACACTCACAGCTTCCTACAGCTGCCGGGCAGAGGGGAAGCCTGAGCATTCTCTCAGTACTGCTGCCTGGAAGCCCAAGGCCTGAACAGAGGTTAAAAATATTTACATTCCCTGACAGTAAATAAAATCAAGATAGTCTCCCTCAAAGGCATAGATTTGGGGCTTCTCTGAACAAATCAGGAAATTTGACAACACCGAGCCTGCTTTCCAGCTAGACAGCCCTCCTCTTTATCCAGGTTTTGCCTGACCGAGTTTGATGGGGTATGAACTCTCCAGCAGTTTCATCATACACATTATACACAAAATGGAGTCCCAGCTCTTCAGCCTAGAATTCAACGATGTTCATAATCCCGCCCTTCCTTGCTTTTTCAGACTTGCTACCCATTCTTCTCTCACTATGGTGACGTCATGCCCCTAAGCTTTGGATCCAACTTGACTTTCATCTTTCAGGAAGCCTTGCAGGAGTACCCCAGTGCTTCCCCATCCTTCACCGCCAATGGTGCACGTGATTCTGTAGCAGTTAGTTATTGTCTCTCTTATGACACCCTGTTGTGTGTATCTTGACGTCTAATGAAATATTTTTTGGTGGGTATATATAATTTTTTGCCTTCTTTTCACTCATCACATAATTCTTCTACAACTGGAACAAGTTCTGGTGTCTGTGGCTTAGGAGCAAAGCCCAGGAGCATTGCTATTTACTTGCTGCATAAGTTTGGGCAAAATATTGATCCTCTCAAATTTCACTCAGTTCTAATATTTGTAAAATTAGGATAAGAACAATACTTCCTCTAGAGTTATTGTAAAAATTAACGAGACAATGCATGGTAAGCATTTTGCACAGTGTCCCACTGCCTGGGATACAGCAAGAACTCAATAAAAGTGTTTGTGTGGTTATTATTACTCTACCATTGTCATTCTCTTGAGAGCTATTAAAGTGACTTACCCCTGGTTTCTTTTTACTCGTAAGCCTTTCGCTGCCCTAGAAGTTTGCACAGCTAACTTTCCTCAATTCTTCCTGGTAATTATTATCACCATAAAATATTCTTCTAATATTCTAAGATTCTCTTGCTATTGTCAGAGAGGAAGGAATTTTCCTCTACCTTTCTAGATTCTTCTAGCTCATCTAAAAATTAATTTGGCAGGTTAACAGGAGAAAATCAGACAAAAGTTCGATAACAAGTATACATGGGAAAGACCTAAGGAAACTGAGTAACTCATCGAAATGGCTGAAACCTTCACCTTAAATACCATCTTCAGCTAAAGACAAAAGAAGATCTTGGGGATAGTAGTTTTGGACCTCAAAGGGGAGGAAGGCAATTCACATGGAGATGGAAAAGCAAGTGCTTGGTAAACAAATGGTTGCTGGACCATGCAGAGACAATGGGACTCAGAGAGGAATTTTAACAGACTTTGCTGGGTTCCCCCCTGTCTACACACCTAGTTCCTAATATAGTTATATTTGGTGCTAATTCCCTTCCTGGAACAGGTCGTTTATCTACATTTTTTAGGCAGTTGAAGGGAAGGTCAAAGTTTCTTCCTGAGTCTTTTGGGTCTTGATTGTTTTCAGCTCAAAATAATCGGCATGCCAAAGAGACATTTTGGAGTGGCAAAGTTTGCTCCCTTACATTATTATGTCACTTACATTTCCATAATAAGATTATATAGAATATACAAAAAAACAAACAACCCAATCCAAAAATGGGCAGAAGACCTAAACAGACATTTCTCCAAAGAAGATATACAGATTGCCAACAAACACATGAAAGGATGCTCAACATCACTAATCATTGGAGAAATGCAAATCAAAACTACAATGAGGTATCACCTCACACTGTTCAGAATGGCCATCGTCAAAAAATCTACAAACAAAAAATGCTGGAGAGGGTGTGGAGAAAAGGGAACCCTCTTGCACTGTTGTTGGGAAGTAAATTGATACAGCCACTATGGAGAACAGTATAGAGGTTCCTTAAAAAACTAAAAATAGAACTGCCATACGACCCAGCAATCCCACTACTGGGCATATACCCTGAGAAAACCATAATTCAATGAGAGTCATGTACCACAATGTTCATTGCAGCTCTATTTACAATAGCCAGGACATGGAAGCAACCTAAGTGTCCATCAACAGATGAATGGATAAAGAAGATGTGGCACATATATACAATGGAATATTACTCAGCCATAAAAAGAAACAAAATTGAGTTATTTGTAGTGAGGTGGATGGGCCTAGAGTCTGTCATACAGAGTGAAGTAAGTCAGCAAGAGAAAAACAAATACCGTATGTTAACACATATATATGGAAACTATAAAAAACAAAATTGGTTCTGAAGAACCTAGGGGCAGGACAGGAATAAAGACACAGACATAGAGAATGGACCTGAGGACATGGGGAGGGGGAAGGGTAAGCTGGGATGAAGTGAGAGAGTGGCATGGACATATATACATTACCAAATGTAACATAGATAGCTAGTGGGAAGCAGCCGCATAGCACAAGGAGATCAGCTCGGTGCTTTGTGACCACCTAGAGGGGTGGGATAGGGAGGATGGGAGGGAGACGCAAGAGGGAGGAGATATGGGGGTATATGTATATGTATAGCTGATTCACTTTGTTATAAAGCAGCAACTAACACACCATTGTAAAGCAATTATACTCCAATAAAGATGTTTAAAAAAATTATATAGAATATAGATAAATTGTGCAGATCATTATTTGCTAACCAGATAGTGATGTTAACAATGAATATTTCATTATCTAGTCCAGTATTGAGCCATTCAGAGGTAAATGGACCCTAGTAAATATTGTTTATAGAAATATAGTAATAGAATATGTTTAATGTTTAAAAAATTCTTCTTAGGATACCACTAATAATACTTCTGTTACCCCAATTTGGATCTCCTAAAAAACAAAAGTTACTTAAGAAGGCCCAAGTTATCATTTTAAGACATTTTTCCAGATGCAAGTAAAAATTGCACTACAATGTTTTGTTTTATAACCAGATTACCAGATTGGTAATTACCGGGTACCAGATCTGGTACCAAGTTACCAGATTTTAGTCACTTAGTTCTTGTTATATCCTGTAAATGGTACTCAATGTTTTGTTTAAGAAGTATCCAATTTAACATATCAGTTAGGTATTACTGGTGGAAAAGTGATCTGTCTCATTCTTGGATATTAGTTTCAGTTAGATCAAATTTAATATATCACATGGACATTTATGAAGGTGTTCTACATACAACATAATTGATTGAATATTGGTCTGATTTATAGCTGGTATGTTTAACTTTAAAATATACCTCAGTATTTAATGTGCTTGGTTTGATAATTGCCATTTTGGTTCAATGTTTAAGGGTAGAATTTGATAAAAAAATAAATTGCTCATGGGCATGAAGAAAATCATAAAAGAAAACTATCAGCAGGCAGTGAACAGATGTATCATGGTACAGAAATAATCATATTTTTACAGCAGCAATATAAAGTGAAAATATGTTTCAAAGACATATGTTAGTTTTGTTTAGGTAAACATGGGATTCCCAGCTTCATTTAATTAAACAAACAACAACAACAAAGGACAGGCATATATGGCCTCCCAAACTCAACGATTTTTTAAAATAAATGGAATATTAATCTACTTTATTGAACCTTTGCTTATGTCATAGAAACTAATTTATGTATTTGGATCAGTTGTTACTTAAAGTAAACATATTCCTATTTGTGATTTTTATGTGTTTCCATTTTGAAAATCCACAGCTCCAAAACATCATGATGAATGTTTTCTGATCTTCTTGTTGATAGGGAAACAGAATACAAGAGACTCACTAGCTTCTCCAAGGATACATTAGGAGTCAATATGTTTTAGGCTTATATATAAGATCGTTTTTGCCTGACTCACCCGTAAAATGAATTTTAATACTGACTTACTCATTTGCAATTTCTCTTTTCTAGGAGGGAACTTCCTGTAATTCCCTCACAGCCATCTCCATTGTCCATCATCCTTATCAGGGCAGTCACTCCAGCAAATCTCCATATCACACAACCCAGAAATCCCAAGACATTCTTCATTGCCTATCTTCTTTTGCTTCCCAAATTTGTTAGCTTGTAGGTTCAGCTGCTTCTTTCCACTTCTTTTGAATCCAAATATTTCTCTGCCTCAATGAAAATCCTTGCATAGGTACTTATTTTACAACCAGATTTTAGTCACTTAGTTCTTGTTATATCCTGTGTTTTGAACCTAAGTTTCCACCTACTGCATTTCAATGTTTTTCGCTACTTCCTCTGCAATGAGAGACACCTCTGGATCAGTACAAACTGCTGCATTGAAAGCTTTCTATTAGTTAGCCCTGACTCAATGGACTGAAGCCTTATTCCCTAAAAATACCAATAGGAAAGACTAAAAAACATTGACAGTTTACTGTGAAGAGACAATGGGTCATTAGATACAATATACATTCTCTTGTATAACCAGCATGACCACTACCTGAGTTAGGGATTATCATCAAATCCTTGGAACCTGAAGCTCATCAAA